>NC_081414.1:799191449-799431449 GCF_030272615.1 Cryptomeria japonica | reverse complement strand
CAAGTGCCCTAGGTATAAACTAATGGTGTAACAATCTCAATAGCTAAACCATACCCTAGAAGGGGTTGATAAAGGAAAAGCCGCTGTGACTAGGGAAGTTTTGGTTACTGATGGTTTTGTCCCAGTTAAGACAAAGAATAGGAATCGGGGACAAAAGAGGACCCTACAGGTGAGACAGGAGGAGGATACTTTTAACAGGTTTGAAGCCCTAGATGACCTAACCCAACAGGAGGTAAACCCTAGGCTGACTCCATCAGACCAGGGTGATCCAGGGTTGGTAGATGATAGTGTATTTAGGGACTCGACCCAGGCTCTGCAAATTGTGGGGAGCCAAAAAATGGAGATGGATAAGCCAGGTGTAGCCCAGTTGGGATCCATACCTAGTGTTATAGTGGAGTTGGTTGGGGGGGAGGCTTCTCCTTTTGCTAAAAAAATGGAACACGTTGGGGCCAAAAGTAACAAGATGGGTGTACACTTGGGTCTCCACCAGAAGGACATTAAGAAAGGATCATCAGAGAAGAGTTCTAAGGCTGGAAGAAAAAAGGACTTAGAGAAGATCAAATTGATGGGGGAGAATTTGGTTGAGTCAGGGTCAGTAAACACTCTGGATTTGCACTTTTCCAATCCCCCTAAATGATTGTTTTATTATGTAATGTAAGGGACTTGAATAGTGACCCTAGACAAAAAGTTGTTCAAGAGTTGATAAGGAGCCAAGCTCCTGATATCTTTTTTTTGTAGGAGACAAAACTTTCTGTGGAAAGTATGATGGATCTGGTGCCAAAGATTTGGGGGAGAAGTCAACGTCAATGTATTGGTGTTGAGGGCTCTTTGGGACGGGTGGCATGCCTTTGGAACCCTCTAAGGATTCATCCTGACTGTTGGGTGGCCTCTAGATCTTTGTTATCCGGGGTTGTCTCTAGTCTTGAGACTGGGGAATATATCCTGGTTACTAACATCTATGCCCCCACTGATCTTCAGGGTAAGCAAAATTTATGGGCCCATATCTTAGGTATGCAAAGGTTTGCCCCTTTGCATCCTTGGATTATGGCGGGCGACTTCAATGCCATCCTTGAGTTGAGTGAGAAGAAGGGGGGTGTTATGTGGTTAGAACCTTCAGCTCTCCTTTTCTGAGATAATATAGCTTCGTTGCATCTTGTTGACATTAAGCCTAGTAATGGTCTATTCACCTCGAACAATAGGAGGATAGGGGAGTATAGGATTGCAGAAAGGTTGGATCATTTTTTGGTTTCTAGTTTTTGGATTGGTGGGGAGTGGTCTAATAGCTTGGAGATTCTTGATTGGAGAGGTTCTGACCACTGGCCCATCAAGTTGGTCTCCTCTTGTGCTCAGGTCGCTCACTCTCCTTCTTTAAAATTACAACTTATGTGGCTTTGGGATCCTACTTTGTAGACTCTTGTTGCAGATTGCTGGAGATAAGGTAGGCCAGCCTTCGACAGTGCTATGTATACTTTTGCCAAGCAATTGCAATTTGTTAAGTTTCAGCTTAAAAAGTGGAACCGCCAGGGATTAGGAAATATTTTCCATGCTAAGAAAGTAGCTCATATTGAGTTAAACACTATCACCAGTGACATTAGAGAGCATGGTCTGTCAGAAGCTCGACTTAGGGAGGAAGACAGCGCTATCAAGGCTCTAGAGGAATTTGAGCTTAGGGAGGAAATATTCTGGAAATAGAGAGCTCGTATTGATTGGCTGGAAGAGGGTGATAAGAACATGACATTCTTCTTCAACTCAGTGAAAGCTAGAAGACATGGAAGTGCCATTCTAGTTCTGGTTAATGATAGAGGTGAGTAGCTTTTATCTCTTCAGGAGATTTCTAGGGAGTTGTTACTTTATTTCCAGGCACTCTTCAGGGAGGAGGCTCAGGGGGAACCGGTGGAGGAGAATCAAGTTCTTGTTTGCATCCCCTCTCTAGTTACCAGGGAGATGAATGAGCAGCTAATGGGCCCCATTTCATTGGAGGAACTTGAGAGGATTGTTTTTCACATGAGAAAGGGAAAGGCCCCTAGTCTGGATGGGTTCCCGATAGAATTCTTTCAAGAGTTCTGAGATATTATCAAATTGGACTAATGGGAAGTTGTTCAAGAGTCCCAGAGGAAGAAGCAGATGCTTTGGGCGTTGAATACAACATTCCTCGCTCTCATCCCCAAGTACGATGGGGCTGACCGGCTAGGTCAATTCTGACCCATCTCCCTCTGCAATGTGATTTACAAGAATATCTCTAAGCTGATAACAGATAGGATGAAAAAGTGTCTGGGGGATGTTATCTCTGAAGAGCAGAGTGGGTTTGTGGAAGGGCACCAAATTTTGGACGGGGTGGTTATTTCTATAGAGACTATCCACTCTATGGCAAACTCCAAGGAAAAAGCTATGTTCATTAAGCTAGATATGGCTAAGGCATACGATAGAGTTTGTTGGTCCTTCCTTTAGAAGATTCAAAGGGTGTTTGGCTTTGCTGACAATTGGATTCAATGGATAATGAGTTGTGTGATGTCTACATCTTTCTCGGTGCTAATCAACGGTGATCATACTAATTTGTTTGGTGCATCTAGGGGTCTATGCCAAGGGGACCCCCTATCTCCATACCTATTCATTCTTCTGGCTGAGGGGCAGGGGAGGTTGATTAAACATAATGTGGGTCGGGGAATTATTGAGGGGTGGAGTTGGGGTAATGATATGCAACCGTAGTCTCACTTGCAGTTTGTGGATGACATGACCCTAATGGGTCTTGCTCAGATCAGAGAGGCTACTAATCTGAGAAAGGTTTTGGATGTTTATCTTGTAGCTTCGGGTCAGATGATTAATGAGGATAAATCTTCTATCCTCTTTTTCAACACTTCGGATCCTATTCAAAGGAGGATTGCTCTCATCCTGAGATTCCAAGTTGGCTACTTGCCGTTGACTTATTTGGGTATTCCTATTTCTCTTGGTAACCCTCCTAAGGACTCCTGGTAGGGCATATTGGATAAATTTCACTCAAAAGTTGATCAATGGACTAACAGATGGTTATCCTTTGTTGGGAGGGTTCAGCTGATCCAGTCGGTGGTTCAGGGTCTTCCAACTTTTAGATGTATGCTTCAAGTGGTGCCTAAGTGGTTCTTGAAGGGATTGGACTCTCTAGATAGGCAATTCTTATGGGCAGGTAGCCTCTCCTCCTCTAAATGGAGTCTTGTCAATTGGGAGTTGCTGTGTAGCCCAAAGCAGTCGGGGGGCTTGGGTTAAGGCACTCTATCTTATTTGGGGAGGCTCTAGCGGCTAAATTGTACTGGAGGTGGTGTGTGGAGCAAGATCATGGCTGGGCTAGGATTTTGGCCTACAAATATATGCATAGGATCCCGATGGAGGAAATTCTAAGATATCCGCTGGAGGGTAAAGGCTCAACAATTTGGAGTACTCTTAAGAAAGGGGCCTCTCTTATTAAGGAAGGTCTCTTTTGGATTTGCAGGAGGGGGGAAGAGGTCCTATTCTAGAATGACAATTGGGATGGTTACCCCTCCATCCTAGATCAATTTCCCAACCTTGGGACTCTTTGCCAAAGGTTTTTGGAGGCAGGGTGGTCTAGGGTGAGTGACTTCAAGGATGTGTATAGGTGTGTGCAACTGAAGATATAGCGGTGGAAGACCCCTAATGAGTGGCCAGTTGCTGGGATGGAGGAAGAGTGTGTGGAGTTGTATGGCATTTTGACAAATAGACACTATAGCTCTCTCAAGGATAAGGATGGACTTGCTTGGCTCTCGAATCCTAAGGGCGTCTTTACTGTTGCCAGTGGATATAGGGTACTGTTGAACTAGAGACTTGACGGAAGAGAGGTGCCTTGGTGGAAACAGGTGTGGAATGGTCTTTCTTGGCCAAAGTGCAATCACTTTGCCTGGACTTTGGCCTTAAAGAGATGCCTAACCTAGGACAATATCCGCAAGAGAGGATTTTTGGGGCATTCCATTTGCATATTGTGTGGTAATGGGGAGGAAGACTCCTCACACCTATTATTTAGATGCCCCTTCTCCATGCCTATCTGCCACTATTGGTGGGGGGTGTGGAAGAATCCTTGTGTTCACGTGGATTCACTGGTGGAGTTTTGGAGCATTTTGGGCAGACCTCCTATCTTCTCTTCCTTCCTCCAAACTGTCTGGTTCATTGGGCCCATCTTCATTTTGTGATAGATCTGGCTTGAAAGGAATAGAAGGATATTTTGGGAGGTCAGACTGATGGTGCAGCAGGTGTGGAATAGAATCATGGTTATGATCAGGGAGTCGGTGGAAGCTAAATGTGAGGTGCATTTTCCCCTGAATAAAGATGAGGCGGATATTTTGAGAAGGTTGGGACTGCAAGAATTGTCCCCTGCCTCAGCTTGTGTTAAGAGAGGTAGACATTCTTTGAAGAAGATCCAAAGGATCGGCGGATGGACTCCCCCTCAGTATGAGATTCTCAAAATTAATACCGATGGCTCCTCTAGGGGTAACCCAGGCCTGGCTGGGATTGGTGGTGTGGGTAGGAATAGTATGGGGGAGGTGGTTCTCTTATTTTCAGGTCATAAAGGGTGGCATTCTAATAATTTTATGGAGGGCTTTGCTATTCTCTATGCCTTGGAGTGTGCCTGGGAGTTGGGTTGCAAGAAGGTTATCTATGAATCAAACTCTCAAGTTGTGGTGAATTTGTTGACTGAGCAGAAGGTGAGTGGAGTGCATTGGCAGTTGGCAGAGATTGTTTGTCAGATTATCCATATTAGCTCAACTATGGAGTAGGTATCTTTCACCCATATTCCTCATGAGTGGAATAGAGCTACAGATTGTTTAGCCAAGTGGGCCTCAGAAAAAGGTAGTGACTTGAAAGTTGAAGGGTGGGATCATCCTTCCCCAGATTATTGTCAAGACCTGCAGAAGATTCTGACTGAGGATAGGGATGGGTTTGAGATTTGATGATTTTGGTTTGGGCTTGGGGTTCTTTTCTAGGGCCTTTGGGCCTTGGGCCTCTTTGTAATTCTTGTGTCTGATTTTCAATAAAAATTTTACCCTTTTATTTAAAAAAAAAAACACATCTAATATATAAATATATATATATACATACATATATATATATATATATATATATATTTATATATATATATATATTTATATATATATATATATATTTATATATATATAGATATATATTTATATATATTTATATACATATTATATATTATAAATCTTAAACTATTTTGATTACCAAACCCCTGGGCATGAAACCCAAAATAACCATGTCGTAGTACGCACAGGGTAAAAGAATATTAAACAAAAAACATTAATATTTCGGCCCAGGCATAGTAGCCCATGCTACCGCATGGTAACCCTTGCTACCACATGGTAGCCCTTGCTACCATCCGGTAGCAGCTACTACTACCGGTAGCACTGCTATCATCGGTAGAATTGTGTACTACCACCAGTAGCGGATGCTACCGTAGGTAGCTCCCTACCCAAAGTTACATATTTTTTATTTTTTTTATTTATTTATTTTTATTTTTTAATTTTTTTATAACATGAAAATAAATTCCAAATTCATAAAAAAGAACCCTTCAACAGAATTTACATAGAAATAAAATTCCCAACTCAATAAAATTCATTCATGAAATTTTATTCCAATTACATTTTTTTTTAAATTAGATAATCCAATAAATTTAATTCACAATTAAATTTATTTCTAAAGAAATCAATTAAATTCGCAGAGATTTATTTAAAGGATTATCAGAACAAATCAACAAGAGAGAATAATTTTTCCACAAAAATTTCCCTAATTTTCTCAAAATTAAATTACTCCCATTAACTAGAAAATTAACATCAGACAAGAATTTTAAATCAAAACCTAAATTAACTAGAAGAGAGTTTTGGATCTAACAAATAATTTACACACACACCATTAAGAGAAAAATAGAATTATTTTCTTAAAAACCAACAAATCAAAGAAGCCACCCAACCTAGTATAGCTTTCCTGAAAGAAATCTGTAGAAGAGCCTTAATCTTTTCAATAAGCTTCTAATAAATTTCTTCACCTAAATTCCTAACCTGTTTCCTCTGTATCTAAAATAAAGACCTATTCCCTATTTAAACTAGAATTCTAGGTTCAATAGCATTTTCGCAAAAACCGAAATTTATAATAAAATAAATTTTATTTTATTATCTAATTTTATAACAAAAGATAAACTAACATGCAATAATCATTATTCTTTCTTTTCTTTTCTCATGCAAATTAATTAATTTTCTAAATAAAGAATTAAAAAAATATTTTAATTCCAATTAATTCTTTTATACATTTTTTTAAATTTATTCTTTTATTTATTTATTTAAAATTCTAGGAACAATAAATATAATTAATCTAATTTATTTTTCCACTAAAATTTAAATAAAAATATATTTCTAATATCATGCAGGTTGCAACTTAATTTAATTAATTAATTAATGGAATTATCTCATAGTTGAATTGTTTATGTATTGAGATTATAAATTTAGTTAATTAAAAGAAATGATTTTCTCCTTCATTTAATTTTTAATTAACAAAGCTAATTGTTGTATTTCACAATGTTAATGAGGGTAAAATATTTTTAATTAAATTAAATTCTCAAAATCAATCTTACACACTATATAAAATAAATATGACTAAAACTCACTTTTCTAATCAAAATTGATTTTTTAAATAATTAAAATTAATCTTTCTATTCCAAAAAGCAAAAGAGATTAAATTATTTCTGTTTCGAATAAATTTAAATATTTCCTTTTTAAAATGCATAAAATGAATAAATTCGTTATTTAAAATTAATTGTTAAATTAAACTCACTACCAACATAAATAGAGCGATCTTTTTAATTAATGATTAATCACATAAAAGAAACCTATTTATTTTAATTCCTTAATTACTAATGCGTAAATGAACATATTAAATCAAAATAAATTCTTTGGGTTAAATACTCCATTTACCACACACCAAGCATGCAAACCAAGTAAGCCAACCAATTACTCGACCCGCAAACCCAAATAAAAAGGGTAACTGATGGATCACATACAACGCTTACTTGAGAATGACTAGGATAAACTGAGGGTTTTACGACCATCTAACCCAAATTCTAAGGATGAAAGAGATATACTCAACCCTGCGAATCCAGGTGAAGACGAACCTCGCACCTAGGCAGTACTATACCTAGAATCTCCTACAACCAAGAGTCATACAAGCATATATATATATATATATATATATATATATATATATATATATATATATATATATATATATAATGAAGATGTTAGCTCGAGATTAATAACAAGAATCAGGAGGATAATTTAAACTTACATAATAATCGATGTGAAAGCACATTAACAGATACGCACAATAATCATAATATCTTACTACAACATTACCTCATGGTAATTCAACCATTCAAGATTGCCACATAGAAAGCCAACCAAGGTCAAATCGGTTTTGCAAAGCTGACTAGGGTAGGGGTACTACATCCTCCCCCCTAGGCTTCAACTTACTCCTAGAAGTCATAAGGCTAAATAGAAATCATGCAACACGTATTAGCCTTGAAACTCATTTAACAATTTTTAATTTGCACATATAAATATTTTCTCAACAATTGAAACATTATTGCCAAATCCTCTACGAATGTCATTATCCATTTGCAAGATACATCTAAAACCATACACTTCTTAAAATATTCTAGGTATTATCCACAATCATAGCAAAGAAATAAGAATTTTTGTTCCTTTCATTACACCAAATTAAAATATTAAATGAGGTAAGCAACAATTTCTATACTCATCTATATGACAAGAAAACGGGCCATCGTGATCAATTTCTTTTAACGATACATCTTTTTCATAAAACTTTATCAACTTTATCACATAGAACTAGCTTCAAAATTCAATTTCTACAACCAAGTTAACTTTCAATAAATAAGAGCAACATAAATAACTCAATTGTTTACACTTTCCAGGCATATAAAAAGAATCTTTCCAAAGATTACGTCCCATAACATAGTGACAAGTTAACACAATCTACTCCATGACTGCACATAATAATCATCCACATAACTAGAATGCACAACACAAAAGGCCACATGTGAGCATGTCTAATGCTCGGTCAAAGATAACATGCATGATCAACATCTCTATGCTTGATCTCAAAATAATAATAATATGATCATAAATATCCAACATCTCACTCAAAGGCTTGATGGTGCTAGGACACACCATAGTGGTGCTACCTTCCATACAAGACCTTCGTGAACATCCCTTGTTGAGTAAGGTGGTTAGCCTCCAAGAGATAGTCACCACTCATAGGTAGGTAGTCGATCTTAGCTGCATCACAGCCTCACATACCCCCATCCTCAAGGTTCCTTATGTCTACTTCCTCGTATACACTCAACCAAGACTATCTCATACATCCTTGGAGAGGAATTTCGCATTTCAACACAAGACCAGCATATGAAAAACAATAAGGATAAATCAGTTTAGCCACCAAAGTACAGAAGAATAAAGATAATAAATCACCAATTCCAACAGTAAGGCAATAAAATAATCCAGAATTTGCAACACCAAATCAAGTATGTAAAAGATCACAAGATCATGGCTAAACTTTAAAAGTCAAAATAAAATAAATTGCTGGCCCATAAGGAAATAAAATAAAATAAAAAAATATCACAATTGCACATAACATCACTATGTGACTAGAATCTAGCCACCAACAAGGAAGGAAGGAACAATCATCTAGCTAGCGCAGTAGCTCCTCTTCTGGTGCAACATAGTCACACTACCCACATGGCATGGCGGTGTGCACCTCGACATCACCCTACATCACATCGTCACGCGGCATGGCTCTACCCTAAACCTGTCAGTAGGCCACATGGTAATGTCTACTACATCCTGCATCGTGTCTCAACATGGCATGGCAATACTCCAAGTGGAAAAAGCACGCAATGGACGTATTCCGCATGGCAATGTCTACTACATCCTGCATCGTGTCTCAACACAACATGGCAATACTCCAAGAAGAAAGGCACACAATGGACATATCCTGCATGGCAATGTACCTCGTGGAAAAGGCATGCTCGGGTCACACCCCACATAGCAATGTACCTCTCAGGATACTCACCATAAGTCAGAGGTATGCATTGCTAAGGTCCACCCACATGTCTACCAATGCTGGACAATTGGGAGCTCATGTAAAAAATAGCATACCTTTCATGAAGACAAGGCAAAATATCCTCCAATAAAACCATCATTCTGCTCAAGAACTGACATCAATATGCTTAAATATAAGGATAGGAATAGGCTAGCACACATGAACCTTATAAATCGGTTCATCACAAGGGAAAGTATTGAGTACACCTATAATACAGTTTCATTACAAAACTATATTTTTCCTCGAATAGAGAAGCTAAAGTCGCTTCGCGTCGACATTACTCGTACGTCGTTCCATACTATTCAAGGAATGGTGACTTCTAATACTACCCCTTCACATACTAAATTATCAACAACCCGTGGGTTGGCTTTTAGTAAGGAAACAAATAAGCAATATCACATAAATAGTATGGTTTTCCCATACTCATAAACAAACATATCCTCCATGGTTGATTACTTCACCATCCCATAGGCACACATAGCAAGCATGGGTTTCTTACAATACACAAGGAATAGCACCATTACTGGTTTAGTCACATTTATGGGGAATACTTTTCGATACGCTATCATCTATTCAATAAAGATTTTACTTATGCTTTCCACATGAATCACTGAATAAAGTTTACTCTAGATACAAGTACTGAAATTCTTAACAATTCACCATTACATAAGGAAATAAAATCATTATGATATCTTTCCTAAATCCATTAAGCATTCACAACCACATTACTAACTATGAAAATTTTGTTATGAAGCTCAAGACTTTCATCTTTCCATATAAAGCCAAAAATACAAAAAGGACAATTTCACATATTTTATAAACACTATTTAAATCAATGCACTCTTTAGTAGCATTACATTAATACACTCTCGAAGCTACTATAACATTTTCCCTTTTGATACTTCTTTTACAACCAGAGCAATTTCACCAAATCAACTATTCACATATTAATGCACCCTAATTAAGATAGAATTTAATTATATTACTCTTACAAAACACATGGAGAATTCTTTAATCTAAACATATAATTTTTTTCTCAATATCCAATATGAAGTTTCAAACCAAAGCCCTTTTCTAATCTAAAAACACATAAACGTTATAAGGATCACACAATGGCTCAAGAAAACACAACCTTTCTCTAGCAATAAGAAATCTCACATAAGAGATAAATACACATATAACAAAAACATTTAATTTATAGAGAGAGAGAGAAGAGGAAGGATGATAAACATTCATTTTACTACAAAATAAGCATTCAATATTTACCATACAAGTCCTTCAAGTGGACAACACTAAACTAGATCATACTCTTAAACACACAAATTTTTTACTTTTTGATTCAAGACAACACTAACCAACCCAAATGGATTAGTCAATAGAGTACAACAATCAATATGGAAGGTACATACGACTCTCCTTTAGAATAAGAGAAATCGTAGACCAAGACCTCAATAAGCAGACAAAGCATATACAATCACTCCAAAGCACCCACATCAAGAAGGTGAAAACACACACGTTACCCACAAGTTAAGGTATTCTCAATCACACACATACAAAAAGGATGACAAGCATACACCTAAGGTCAATACACCATACACCAACTAAGGGTACAAGCAAAACCAAAGATCCCAGTGTTTGCAACTTGGCTTTGATACCAAATGTAATACCCTGCCAGGAAACCCCGAAGGGATAAGCTAAGACACATGAATGGAGTGCAATAATTTTTTTTTTAAATAAGACAACATAAAGATACAATAAAATATCAAAGTACAGATTACACAATGGAAGATATCAACTAACACCTAAAGAGTTTCCCAATGTGATTACTTAATTACATATTTAACTTAACTCAAACAAATAAATCCAATTAAGTTTATTATCTTAATAACGAGATAATTCTTAAACAAGGATAATTTCTTTCAGCAAGACATAATATAGATCACAAGATAAAGTTCATCTATTAAGGTTTATTCATACCTTTCGTTCATACTTTTCATTAAAATTTGAGTCATGCATCTAATTTAATAACACACTTGAATTTAATCATAAACTAATGAGATCTTTCCATGCATACTTAATTTTCTTAACAATAACTAAATATATTCCATTATTCTAATCTACATTCTTTCATGATCCAATTTAATGCATTTAAAAGATGACTGCATACATGCATTTACAATTAATTTCATCTAAACCAGTTACACATTCTATCAAAATGCCATCCATACATGCTAACACTAAAACATGAAGCATAAGAACAAAAGAAACACATAACACCAAAATGATCTCAGAGTTCACCCCTAGAGGGCTACATCTCTGACTCAACTGCATGACCCCTTTGATATTTAAATAACTTTAGGGTACATAAGTTCCACATCATTTACATTTCTGCCATCGAGGCGAATCATACCAATTAACTACTGACCATATCAGTCAATAATTACATAATGATCCCTACAAAGAAATGGATCCAACTGAACATATTAAAAGCTAATACAAGGTCCACTGCCCGATAGTAGTCTAACTAGAGACCTGACCCGCTATGGTCAACCACAAATCAACACTCGACACCCGCATAAAGGACAGGACCAGTTAAAACACCATCACAAGACAACGTCCGAATGATAGGGTCCAAACAAAAATATCAACATAGGACACAATGACAACTCAACCAGAATTGCAATGAAATTAAGCTTGACTGCAAACACCATTTACACAAGATCCTAATACAGGCAATCTTTTCTTAAAACAGCCAAAAGCATAAATAATTTGCAATCAAAGATTTTCTAGACAATAAGAATGTACAACTATTTAATAGAAAGAAATCAATTCGCCATTTGTCCAATAAGTTAAATAAGATCTCATAGAAATAATTCTCCTAATGTATTTTAACATAATTATCAATTATAATGTTATAAGCTTTTCTGAAACATTCAAACTATAAACTAATTTTATAACTATAATATAATTGTATGCATACATATATATACATCATATATATATAATATACTTATAATTATATTACAAATATATATATCAACTCAAAACTAGTATTTAAATAACACTAAAATAATATAATAACCACCATAATGAAAACACATCTAATATATAAATATATACATAAATACATATATATATATATATATATATATATATATCATAAATTATTCTAATTACCCAACCCCTGGGCACGAAACCTGAAATAACCATGTCATAGTACGCACAAGGTAAAAGAATAATTAAAAAAAAAACATTAATATTTCGGCCTTGGCACGGTAGCCCTTGCTACTGCATGGTAGCCCTTGCTACCGCTGGTAGCACTGCTACCATAGGTAGCAGATACTACCGTCTGGTAGCAGGTGCTACCGCCGGTAGCGGATGCTAATGTAGGTAGCTCCCTACCCAAAGTTACATATTATTTTTTTTATTTATTTATTTTTATTTTTATTTTTTAATTTTTTTTTAAAACATGAAAATAAATTCCAAATTCATAAAAAAAAACCCTTCGACAGAATTTACATAGAAAAAAAATTCCCAACTAAATAAAATTCATTCACAGAATTTTATTTCAATTACATTTTTAAAAAAATTAGATAATCCAATAGATTTAATTCATAATTAAATTTATTTCTAAAGAAATCAATTCAATTCATAGAGATTTATTTAAAGGATTATCGGAACAAATCAACAAAAGAGAATAATTTTTTGATAATAATTTCCGTAATTTTCTCAAAATTAAATTACTCCCAATAACTAGAAAATTAACATCAGGCAAGAATTTTAAATCAAAACCTGAATTAAACAGAAGAGGGTTTTGGATTTGACAAATAATTTACACACATACCATTCAGAGAAAAATAGAATTATTTTCTTAAAACCTAACAAATCAAAGAAGCCACCCAACTTGGTATAGCTTTCTTGGAAGAAATCGGTAGAAGAGCCCTAATCTTTTCAATAAGCTTCCAATAAATTTCTTCACCTAAATTCTTGACCTGTTTCCTATGTATCTAAAATAAAGACCTAATCCCTATTTAAACTAAAATTCTAGGTTCAATAGCTTTTTCTCAAAACCCTAAATTTAGAATAAAAGAAATTTTATTTTATTTTCTAATTTTATAACAAAAGATAAGCTAACATGCAATAATCATTATTCTTTGTTTTCTTTTCTCATTCAAATTAATTCATTTTCTAAATAAATAATTAAAACAATACTTTAATTCCAATTAATTCTTTTAGATAAATATCGATATAAAAAAGATAAACAGGTGAGCTGCTTTTTCGCTGATGAAGCTGCAAGTTTGAAATCTCTGAATATTCGAAGGGATCCTGCTCTTTCCGTCCACGGTGGCGAGCGACGGTGGAGGATCGCCGGTGACTCCTGGCAATGTCAGACATCCAGGTGTGTTCTCTCCATTAAAAGCATTAGATAGCATGGAATTAAATGTAAGTCCTGGCTTCGGCCTCCCTCCCAATCCCGTACCCTCCTCGCATGCGAGCGGACCTGAATGCTCGTCTGATGGCAATAATACTACCTTGCCCATCCCACCCAAACCAGTCACTGCTCTACCTACCAGACCCAAAACATTTTCGGAAGTGGTTTCAAATGCAGGCTTTGCGGTGGATGTTAGTGCTAGGTTCCTCTGCCCTGCCTCCGATGGAGCCTCCAATGCCGATAAGGGCCCTGGGGTTGCTGATAACCCTTTCTCTATTTTGCCAAATCCTGAAATGCTGGTTGAAATATTGAATGAAAAAAATAGACTTAGGAATTATGCTATTTTTTTCTCTGCTGTCGAACTGGATAAGTGCCCTCCACGCAAGTTTCTTGATGACTGGTTTCACAATTATTGGAGTTTGAAACTAGGTTTCCACATATCTTTTTGCAGACAAATACAGAGGGGCCTATATGTTATTATCTTTGTCTCACAGGAAGCACAGGCCGAAGTTGTTAAAAAACAATACTGGAATGTTGGCTCCACTTCATTCCGTGCTCTGGCATGGTCACCAGAAGCCATACACGATGAAGTTATAGCTCTCTCCGCCCCTAGGTGGATTCTGGTTAAACATGTCCCTCCCTACCTATGGCGTTTTCTACCACAATTATTGGAACCCTTGGGTAGGGTCATCCGAATGGATGATATAGTTAGATTGGTACCCCATTTAGATGCCCGCATCCTCATAGCACTCAAGCCTGGAACAGATATCCCGGAAACCCTAAATATTGACATTGTTGAAGAAAAGATTACATGTCCTATCGAAATCCTAGGCGGATTAAATGCCTGTTTTTTGTGCCGTAGAGAAGGACACAGACGAAGAGACTATCCAATTATCCAAAGGAAACTGGATACTCCTTCTGATAAAACCACTAGAGATAACCCTCCCCAAATCCCTCCCAGTAACAATACTTCCGCCTCTCAACCTGTCCAGCCATCTACCCAAAATGCTCGCCTCAACCCTCATTGCACTCCTCTGTCTTCAGTCTCTGCCCCTCCTCAGATCACCAATACCATTTCCCCTCTGCCCACACAATGCCCTGATGCCTCTGCGGGTGTCTCGGATGGTTTCTTAACTACTACCAAGAAAAGGCGTAGGAAAACGAACAGCAAGAAGGATGTATTGAATCCGCAAGCCCCTCCCATCTCGAACAGCTCCATCTCAGATTTCCCACTAAATTGTGATCTTACTGACAAAACTTGTATTACTCCTAAAGCCCTAACCTTACATAAAACTCTTAAGGAAATCGATGATAACTATACCATTGAAGTTATTCCCGCTTGTAATCCCACTATGGTCTCTTGTAACATCAAGCAGCCCATGGAGGAAGACAAACTGATGATGCTTGAGTCGGATTATGAGAATGAAGGTATGGAAGAATTCCCCATTTCGAAAAGATGGGGAAGACCTATGAGATCAAAAAATAAAAACTCTGGAAACAAAAAGAAAGAGGATCCCTCCCCGAATAATGTGACTCCCATCTAGGGAGCGGATATGCAGTGTCTTCCCCTGACCACTCGTTCTCAATGAACTGTATAGCCTGAAATATAAGGGGCCTTGAGTCCCCGGATAGGAAATATGTCATAAAAAAATACCTTGACTCTCATCCTAACCTGGACTTCTTGATGCTCCAAGAGATCAAAGCGGTTGATTTCACCCTCCATAATAATTTGGTTTTTCTATGGAAGGATGCAATTAAGTATCACACCCTTCATTCTAGGGGTAGAGGAGGAGTTGCTCTTCTTGTTAGCCCTAAATGGAGTAACTATATTACTAATCATGGGATATCCCCATGTAATCGAGCTGTCTGGGTTACCATTAACCATAACAACAATTGTTTTGGCATATGCTCTGTTTATGCTTCCAATGATTGGAATGAAAGAATATCTCTTTGGGACTGGATTAATGATCTTCCTGACCTGCCCTGGATTGTGGGGGGAGACTTTAATATGGTTGAATCTCAAATAGATAAGGAGGGGGGCCTCCCCTTTACCTAGAAAGATAGAGAAAAGCTTCACTGGGATAGAATGAAAAGAAATAAACTATTCTTTGATCCTTTTGCTGGAAATAAAGATCTTTCACCTGGAATATGGCACACATGGTGCAATTTTCAGCAAGGGGACAACAGAATATATTCAAGGTTGGATAGGTTTTATGCAAATAAGAATTTTTTCTCTATCCTCCCAGATAAATGGGGGAACTCTATTTTAGTCACATCGACCACGCTTTCTGATCATCACCCCATAAAAACCAGCTTTATTATCAATAGATTCCCGACTCCTCGTCGGTCTGCTGATGCTAAATTCATACTGAATACCAGTCTTCTGAAAGATGAAGATATCTTAGCCGCTGTTAATATTATCAACTTGATCAATAAAAATCATTATCCTCATCTTAATGATATTGAAAAATGGGACCTTAATGTTAGCTCTTGGCAGAACTTTCTTAAAACAATTGGCCAAAAAAAAGCCAAAGACTATAGACGCATTGAAAATACCCTCTCTGCTAACCTTCAGATTGCTGAATCCCGCATTCAAGCCAACCCCTCTGACTTCAACCTTACTGTCCAGCTCATCTATGCTAAGGATACTCTTAGTAAACATCTCCAGGCCAAAACTCGAGGTGCAAAAATTAGATCTCGAGCCAATTGGTTACAATTCGAAGACAGGGGATCAAGATTCTTCTTCAATCTTTTGAAGCATAAACAGACTAATGAAGCTATTGGCAGAATTATCATCAATAATCAAGACATTACCAACCCCGATATGATAAAAGATGCCTTTGCAAAATACTACCAGGATCTCTTTACATCCGAAGATTCTGAGGAAGCAAATAACATCAGGAACCAATGCTTCTCCCTTATTCCCAAAAAGATCATCGAACAAGATGCTGCTCTCCTCTCTGCTGAGATCACAGTGGGGGAAATCGAGAAAGCAATCCTTTCACTGCAGAATGACAAGGCCCCCGGCCCTGATGGCCTGCCTGCTGAATTTTATAAAGCCAACATTAGTTGGATCCGTCATGATCTTCTTAATGTATACTCGGCGGCATTAGTTAGAGGTTCTTTAGGTATGAATATCAATAAGGGCATCATCAAACTCATCCCCAAAGATGGAGATAAAGCTCTTATTAAAAACTAGAGGCCGATTACTTTTCTTAATGTCTCCTATAAAATTTTAGCGAAAATCCTTAATCTGCGGCTTCAGAACATCCTCCCCAAGATTATTGGCTCAACACAGACTGGGTTCATTAAGGGAAGGTATATTTTAGAAAATGTGATAACTAGCTGGGAGGCTATGCATTTGGCTAAGCAGTCCCAGCAAAACTCTGCCATGCTGCTTTTAGACTTCGAGAAAGCTTATGATCGAGTAGAATGGAATTTCATCACCATGACTCTTGAAGCTTTTGGTTTTCCTAGTAGATTTTGTGAATTTGTTAAAATGATGATGAAAGATGTTTTTGCCCAGATTGATATCAATGGATCCTTATCCGAGGCCTTCCCTCTGGGTAGATCTATCAGACAGGGCTGCCCCCTAGCCCCTGCCCTTTTTGTGATTTCCTCAGAAGCTCTCCACTATATTCTTAAAGATCACTCTATGTCCCCTGTTGTTAGAGGTATCCGGCTCCCTAACAATGAAGAACTCATCACCAGTCAGTTTGCCGATGACACTACTGTTTTCTTTGAAGCCTGTGACAGCAACTTTGAAGCGCTTCAAAACAAACTTAAGACATTCTACATTATATCCGGAGCAAAGATCTCCTACTCCAAATCTACCTATCTTGGATGGCATGAAGTTCCCCCTGACTGGAGTAGTAGATTTCAATATCAATGGGGAGGTCCTCACCTGGTGGTTAGATACCTTGGAATTCCCTTTTCTGTGGACCCCTCTCTTAAGGCTATGTGGCTTTGGATCAAAGACAAAATTAACTCCAAGCTTAATAAGTGGCATAACTGTTCCCTTTCTCTTGCTAGCAGGGTTCAAGTTTGCCAGAAAATCCTCTCATCCTATAACATATACTTCTCTTCGGCCTGGTTGTTCAATAACTATCAGATATTTGAGATCCAGAAGGCCATTAGACAATTCCTTTGGTCTGATGGCAGAGGAACTAGGAAAATGCATGCTGTTAAGTGGCAATGGTGTCATACGGACAACCTCCTTGGGGGATTGGGCTTAAAGGATCTCAGAATTCAAGAAGTTGCTCTTGCCGCTAAATGGATCTTCCACTCTATGGAGGGTGACTCCCCATGGAAAATCCTTATTAGAAACAACATAGAAATGGGTTTCCCTAAGCATGCGAAATCCTGGAAGGGCCTGCCCCTTGCTGATCTGATCATGGGTAGCTTTCCTATTAAGGTCCATGGATCTGCAGTTTTCTGCTCCATTTGGAGGGATTGGGAACAGGTTAGAAAATTTGTAAACAATAAGGACTACCATGATAGTCAAACTCTATACGGCGAAAGATCTATTTGGTGGAACTTACAGCTCTCGGGAAAGCCCTTAGCCCTCTCACAAGGCTGCTCTGCCAGGTACTGGAACAATAAAGGGATATCCCAATTGATTGACCTATTTGAACATAACCAACTGATGCCTTGGAATGGTCTCAAAACTAAATTTAACATTCCTGACTCGCAAAAGAAAACATATAATATGATTGTTAAAGCCACTAAAGATCTCCCCATGACCTGCTATGTGGATTCCAATAGGTTCCTTCAATGCAAATGGCTTGATGGTAACATCTTCAGCAAGATTAAGGCAAAAAATATTTACAATGTTATCAATCATAACAGCTCCATCATTGATCATATTAATGCTCTTTGGTATACCTCCCTTGATAGCTGTTCCTGGAAGAAACTCCTTAACCACCTTTGGAAGGGGCCCATTGAACCTAAAATTAAATACTTTAGATGGCTGTTGTTGCTGAACAGACTCCCTGTCAGGAACTTGGAAGCTCAAACTGAATATTGTAAATTCTGTAAGATGCCTGAAACTTGTAGACATATCTTTTTGATTGTATTTTTGCCAGGAAAATTTGGCAAATGTTGGATATATCTTATCCACTTGATTACTCCATTTTGAATATTGTGACTGGACATATTTATGGGATTAAAAAGGATACTAATCTTTTTTGGTACATTCTCTCTTCTAACATCTTGTGGCAGCTCTGGAAGTGTAGGAACGAGGAAAAATATCAGGACAAACCCCGGTCCCTTACTGAGTTTTACCGTAAACTCACATATTTTAAAATCCTCTTGCAGGTCTATACCATGATGATGATTGATAAAGACAAGATTAGGCGGTTCCTGAAGACCCTGAACAAAATGAACCAAGAAATCAGGCGGAACAAGAACACCAAAAAGGAGGTGCTTGCCATGCCGATCCAGGAAAACAAGAAAGTTGTTTGGATGGAGGGGGATAAGGGATAGACGACCTGGGTTGATGCCATTGATGGCATCCTGCCTTAGTCTGTCTCCTTTTGATGCTGCTTTTGTAGTAAATGTGTCTATACTGTATACTCTCTTTTGATCTCCTCGATGTGAGGCCCTGCCTCGTCCCCTTTTTTTGCTGCCTCTATGAGGCCCGGACTTGATTTCGTCTAACTGTATATTTTGAAATCCTTATTATTAATACAAAAAAAATTAATTCTTTTATTCATTTTTTTAAAATTTAATCTTTTATTTATTTATTTAAAATTCTAGGAACAATAAATATAATTAATCTAATTTTTTTTTCCACTAAAATTTAAATAAAAATATATTTCTAATATCATGCAGCTTCCAACTTAATTTAATTAATTAATTAATGGAATTATCTCATGGTTGAATTGTTTATTCATTGATATTATAAATTTAGTTAATTAAAAGAAATGGTTTTCTCGTTCATTTAATTTTTAATTAACGAAGCTAATAGTTGCATTTCACAATATTAATGAGGGTAAAATATTTTTAATTAAGTTAAAGTCTCAAAATGAATCTTAAACACTATATAAAATAAATATGAATAAAACTCACTTTTCTAATCAAAATTGATTTTCTTAAATAATTAAAATTAATCTTTCTATTCCAAAAAGAAAAAGAGATTAATTTATTTCTATTTTGAATAAATTTAAATCTTTCCTTTTTAAAATGCATAAACTGAATAAATTCATTATTTAAAATTAACCATTAAATTAAACTCGCTACCAACATAAATAGAGCGATCTTTTTAATTAATGATTAATCACATAAAAGAAACCTGTTTATTTTAATTCCTTAATTACTAATGTGTAAATGAACACATTAAATCAAAATAAATACTTAGGGTTAAATACTCCATTTACCACATGCCAAGCACGCAAACCAAGTAAGCCAACCAATTACTCGACCTGCAAACCCAAATAAAAAGGGAAACTGACGGATCACAGATGATGCTTACTTGAGCATGACTAGGGTAACTGATAGTTTTACGACCATCTAACCCAAATTCTAAGGAGGAAAGAGGTATCTTCAACCCTGCGAATCCAGGTGAAGATGAACCTTGCACCTAGGGGGTACTGTGCCTGCAATCTCCTACAAGCAAGAGTCACACAAGCATACATACATACATATATATATATATTTAATGAAGATGTTAGCTCGATGTAATTCCCCGCCAGGAAACCCTGAAGGGATAAAGCTAAGACACATGAATGGAGTGCAATAATATTTTTTACAATAAGACAACATAAAGATACAATAAAATATTAAAGTACAGATTACACAGCGGAAGACATCAACTAACACCTAAAGAGTTTCCCAACGTAATTACTTAATTACACATTTAACTTAACTCACACAAAGAAATCAAATTAAGTTGATTATCTTAATAACGAGATAATTCTTAAACAAGGATAATTTCTTTCAGCAAGACAAAATATAGATCACAAGATAAAGTTCATCCATTAAGGTTTATTCATACCTTTCATTGATACTTTTCATTAAAATTTGAGTCATGCATCTAATTTAATAACACACTTGAATTTCATCATAAACTAACAAAATCTTTCCATGCATACTTAATTTTCTTAACAATAACTAAATATATTTCATTATTCTAATCTACATTCTTTCATGATCAATTTACTACATTTAAAAGATGACTGCATACATGCATTTACAATTAATTTCATCTAAACCACTTACACATTCTATCAAAATGCCATCCATACATGCTAACACTAAAACATGAAACATAAGAACAAAAGCAACACATAACACCAAAATGATCTCGGAGTTCACCCCTAGAGGGCTACATCTTTAGGTCTGCTCAACTACAAGACCCCTCTGATAATTAAATAAGTTTAGGGTACATAAGTTCCACATCATTTACATTCCTATGATTGAGGTGAATCATACCAATAAATAACCGAACACATCGGTCAATAGTTACATAATGATCCCTTCAAAGAAACGGATCTAACTGAACATATTAAAAGCTAATACAAGGTCCACTACCTGACAATACTCTAACTAGAGACTTGACCCGCTATGGTCAGCCACAAATCAACACTCGACACCCGCATAAAGGATAGGACCAGTTAAAACACCATCACAAGGCAATAACCAAACTAGATACTGAAGACATAAACAAGTACCCCAAATCATCTAAACGATAGGGTCCAAACAAAAATATCAACATAGGACACAATGACAATTCAACCAGAATTGAGATGAAATTAAGCTTGATTGCAAACACCATTTACACAAGATCCTAATACAGGCAATCTTTTCTTAAAATAGCCAAAAGCATAAATAACTTGCAATCAAAGATTTTCTAGACAATAAGAAAGTACAACTATTTAATACAAAGAAATGAATTTTTCATTTGTCCAATAAGTTAAATATGATCTCATAGAAATAATTCTCCTAATGTATTTTAACATAATTATCAATTATTAAAGTTATAAGCTTTTCTAAAACATTCAAACTATAAACTGATTTTATAATTATAATATAATTGTATATATATATATATATATATATATATATATATATATATATATATATATATATATATATATATATATATATATATATATATATATATATATATATATATATATATATATATATATATATATATATATATATATATATATATATATATATATATATATATATTACAAATATATATATCAACTCATAACCAGTATTTAAATAACAGTAAAATAATATAATACTCACCATAATGAAAACACATATAATATATAAATATATATATAAATACATATATATATTCATATATATATATATATCTATTTATATACATATTATATATTATAAATAATAAATTGTTCTGATTACCCAACCCCTGGGCACAAAACCCAAAATAACCACGTCGCAATACGCACAGGGTAAAACAATAATTTAAAAAAACATTAATATTTCGGCCATGGCATGGTAGCCCTTGCTACCGCCAGTAGCAGATACTATCATTCGGTAGCAGCTGCTATAGCCAGTAACACTGTGTACTATCGCTGGTAGTGGATGCTATCGTAAGTAGCTCCCTACCCAAAGTTGCATATTATTTATTTATTTATTTTTATTTTTATTTTTTATTTATTTTTATTTTTTTAAAACATGAAAATAAATTCCAACTTCATAAAAAAAAACCCTTCGATAGAATTTACATAGAAATAAAATTCCCAACTCAATAAAATTCATTAACAAAATTTTATTCCAATTACATTTGTTTTTAAATTAGATAATCCAATAAATTTAATTCACAATTAAATTTATTTCTAAAGAAATCAATTAAATTCACAAAGATTTATTTAAAGGATTATTAGAACAAATCAACAAAAGAGAATAATTTTTCCATAATAATTTCCCTAATTTTCTCAAAATTAAATTACTCCCATTAACTAGAAAATTAACATCACGCAAGAATTTTAAATCAAAACTTGAATTAACCAGAAGAGGGTTTTGGATCTGACAAATAATTTACACACACACCATTTAGAGAAAAATAGAATTATTTTCTTAAAAACCAACAAATCAAAGAAGCCACCCAACCTAGTATAGTTTTCTTGGAAGAAATCTGTAGAAGAGCCCTAATATTTTCAATAAGCTTCTAATAAATTTCTTCACCTAAATTCCTGACCTGTTTCCTGTGTATCTAAAATAAAGACCTATTCCCTATTTAAACTAAAATTCTAGGTTCAATAGGTTTTTCTCAAAAACCTAAATTTAGAATAAAAGAAATTTTATTTTATTTTCTAATTTTATTTTCTAATTTTCTAAATAAAGAATTAAAACAATACTTTAATTCCAATTAATTCTTTTATTCATTTTTTTTTTAATTTATTCTTTTATTTATTTATTTAAAATTCTAGGAACAATAAATATAATTAATCTAATTTATTTTTCCACTAAAAATTAAATAAAAATATATTTCTAATATCATGCAGGTTGCAACTTAATTTAATTAATTAATTAATGGAATTATCTCATAGTTGAATTGTTTATGCATTGAGATTATAAATTTAGTTAATTAAAAGAGATTTTCTCCTTCATTTAATTTTTAATTAACAAAGCTAATAGTTGCATTTCACAATATTAATGAGGGTAAAATATTTTTAATTAAATTAAATTCTCAAAATCAATCTTACACACTACATAGAATAAATATGAATAAAACTCACTTTTCTAATCAAAATTGATTTTCTTAAATAATTAAAATTAATCTTTCTATATCAAAAAGCAAAAGAGATTAAATTATTTCTATTTTGAATAAATTTAAATCTTTCCTTTTTAAAATGCATAAACTGAATAAATTCGTTATTTAAAATTAACCATTAAATTAAACTCGCTACCAACATAAATAGAGCGATCTTTTTAATTAATGATTAATCACATAAAAGAAACCTATTTATTTTAATTCCTCAATTACTAATGTGTAAATGAACACATTAAATCAAAATAAATACTTAGGGTTAAATACTCCATTTACCACATGCCAAGCACACAAAGCAAGTAAGCCAACCAATTACCCGACCCGCAAACCCAAATAAAAAGGGAAACTGACAGATCACAGACGACGCTTACTTGAGCATGACTAGGGTAAACTAAGGGTTTTACGACCATCTAACCCAAATTCTAAGGATGAAAGAGGTATACTCAACCTTGTGAATCTAGGTGAAGACGAACCTTGCACCTAGATGGTACTATACCTGCAATCTCCTACAACCAAGAGTCACACAAGCATATATATATAATAAAGATGTTAGCTCGAGATTAATAACAAGATTCAGGAGGACAATTTAAACTTACATAAGAATCGATGCGAAAGCACATTAATAGATACGCACAATAATCATAATATCTGACTATAACATTACCTCATGGTAATTCAACCATTCAAGATTGCCACACAAAAAGTCAACCAAGGTCAAACCCGTTTTACAAGGTTGACTAGGGTAGGGGTACTACAGTATCACTCTACCACCACTCGGCCAATGCTGTCAGTAAACCTCACTTAATGATATATCGAGGCATGTCTAATAAAGAAGACAACCCACATCTCTCAATAACATCTTTGTCAACTTGTGACAAATGTGGAATCGGTGTCCATGGCCTCAAAAATCACTCTCCAGATTCACGAATGCCAAGCTTTACCTGCAAATCAATAAGTATCCATCATCAATTCTCAATTCCATAAAATCTATCAGCAATCAAAAGCAAATCAACTTGAAAAAGAAAAGCATCTCTTAAGCACATCAGAAACATATTCACATCGATCAGTGAATTAATTAGTGCACCATATCGAAAATCAAGAACCCATATTGAATGTGAAATTAGGACTCATATCAAAAATCAATGAAAGAACCATATCGGAAATGAAGGACTCATATAAAAATCATAAATCAAGACCCATATCAAAATCAAAGATCCAAATCAAAAATCAAACACCCATATCGAAAGCAACATCAAGATCCATATCGAAATCAAAATTAGGATCCATATTGAAATCAATACTCCAATCAAATCAATAAATCTATATTGAAAAGCAATTCATATCAATAGTAACAAGATACATATCAAACCCAAACTCATATCGTAATATAACAGCATATCAGAATAAGACATCATCACAAAAAAAGACTCATATTTGATCATGAAGCATATCAGAGCAATCAACGGACCCATATCAACATCTACGCAATCTATCTAATCTTTTTGACTCATGACGCATTCTTCATAATGCTTTTTTTCCCAACTTTGGACCCTACATGCTAAATTAGGACTGTGAAGCGCTAATTTGCCATCTATGCGCTACCATTTTCCATAAATGCGCTAAAACACATGCTCAACATGCTAAACCTATCCTACGTGCTAACTAGCATACCATTTGCGCTACCCTGTTTATCCAATGTGCTAGGTTATCCTGTGCGCTACCTAGCCTACCCATTACGTTTCTATGCAAATTCTATTCACTAAATCATCCTATGAGCTAACCTACCCCCTGACCGCGCTACAATGTGGCCCTAAGATGCTAAACCTCCTAGGGTTTTTCTATGCACTAAAACTCATATCGTATGCGCTAGACAACTTACGATACGCGCTAAACTGGCAAAATCTTACAGAAAATTTAAAAAATTGACAAAAATATATTAAATTAATCAAAAAAAGAATATGGATTTTGGCCACTTATTGATGCACCATAGGCGGCGAGGCTCTGGTGTCGCCTGACATGCTCAAATCAATGTGAGGAGTATGGAATCGACATTGTCGTCAGAACTCCAAATGTCACAATCACAAAGAGACAAGTGTGCAAATGATTTTTCAAAGTCACTTTTTACCTTTTAATAGGGTAAAATAAAAAAGGTTAATAAGTGGGGCATGTATTTTCATCACAGGTTTTCATTTTTTACCTTATCAACATCATTTTTTCAGGAGATGGATCAATAAATGTGCATTCAACATAGTCAATATTCTCATATTGCAATTATTTCAAAAATGCTCATCAACTTGACATTTTTTTGCTAAATCCTTGATTCATTGCCCGAGGGATAATCATCAATATCTTTCATCAAATCTACATCTGGGGCATCATATCGATCAAACTTCGGCAGCATATCTGGAAAAAAATTCTTTGAATCAACATGTGCACACACGTCACTTCAAAGAGGGGCAAAATGTAGAAGTATAAATCTGACCACTTTCCTAAATAAATATTTAATATTTATTTTAACCCCATTCCTCTTATTAATTAAATTATATTTAATTAATTTCTTCATTTTAATCTATTTGATTAAATGAATTACTCAATTCATTTAATTAAATTTACCTAAACCTTTTCTAAGCCTTTAATTAAATAAATCACTTTATTTAAGTAATTCCCCTTTCTCCCTTTTTAATTAAATTTATAATTAATTAAATTGATCCTTGCAAATAAATAAATCTAATTTATTTATTAAATCCCCCACTTGTATTTATGCAAGTTTCATGTATTTTTTTTTTGAAATAAAGTAATTTTAGTTTAATTAAAATCCTTTTCCCTCCACTTGCATTTTCCTACATCTCTCACTTTCCTCTTAAACCCCTTCTAGATTCTTCTAATCACTTCCAATTGAGCCTAATTCATCTCCTAATTATTGTCACATCTCAAAGCCTCCTAAGCCTTTGAAATGCATTAAAGGCTTTATGTCTTCAACAAGATAACCCTCAAAGTCTTCCTAACCATTAATGATTAACTCAACCTTTTTGCATGGTTAGAGACTTTCTCTCTAACTTAACCTTCATCTAATCCAAGGGTCTCATCAAGCATTCGTGGCTTTAACCTTGGTTATCCTATTAACCCTAGCGCAAGAGTTTACCCCTTGGGTAAAAGCTTTATCCATTGGATAACCCTAACCTAACCTTAACCCTTGCCTCCTAGGGTAACCTTCATGTCTTCTCAAACATTTAATTCTTCTTACATCTCCTCTCAAGCAACCCTTTGTTGACAATTTTCACCATTTCATTTGTGAGAATTGTAAACATGGATTGCTTAACTTTCAATCTTAGCCCTTGTTAAGATTACTCAATCTTAACCATCCATTTCCCTATTTTCTCTATAAATAGAGCTCTCATTCATCATTTTTAATAATCAACAATCTTTTATGCATCTAGATTATAGTCTAATTTACTAAACATTTTAGCCTCTCTTTGTTAAAATCGTCATAATAGCATTTAGAAGTATTTTAATATATCATTGAATATTCATGCTAGGATAGTATATCATTTCTAGGATAATTTGCTAATCTTTTATCCTATCATCATCATTATACTAGCTTAATTATCATATTTTCACTATCATACATCTTAGAATGCATTCATGCATATAAAGCAAACATCACTTGTTCTTGGAGTTGTCATTCCTAAGTCACTTTCTCAATCATCTGAGAGAAAAACATTGACTTGAGGGATCCTATGAGATAGATACCAATGAGACACCCCTTGGGAAGTTGAACTAATTAAATTAGTCCATATAATTGCAACAAGAATCTCATTGGTGTGTAGGTCTTTTAGATTCGAGTTGTTCATTTTCAGCACTACATTTTCCCGCATACAAATATTATCTTGACATCTTCAATATATGTATCATTATTATGTATGCTCATCACCATCACAAGCCATATGATCATCATGGAATGTCTGAATAAAGGAACTTAGAATCATATCTAATAGCATAGTATAGACACTAATCAAGTCAATGAATGATGGAAGAGATGAAATATGGTGGAGTGAAATCTTCATAGAGTAGACACTCACATCTATAGTATAAAATTATAGTTGTATATGAACAATAAATGTAGCATATGATATGAGAGATATGCCAAAATTTAAAATAAATTAATACAACTTAGTGAGGGAAAAATCTCTAATAAGTTCCATAATGATAGGATATTAAGGATAAATCACTATGCATTCCCTAGCCCTAGGGGAAATATATAAGCATATAAAAATATAAACCTAGACATATCTAGATATTAATGAAAAGTAGAATTATATTAGAATTGGAAATATTTATTAGAAATCTTAAAGGTAAGATAAGGTTGTGAGGATCAATTGAGTTCTCCAAATGTAAAGAACAATAAAATTTGCTTAAGTTTAATTTAGACAAATCCAAATAAGTGAATAGACATAAACATAGTTTACCCAAACTAATAAATGATGCTACTAGGAAAGGTTGATAATCTAATAATTAATCACTAGAAGTGAATATAAAATAAGTATACTTATCTCTAACAAATGAATACATAGATATATGTTAGGATCTGAAATAATAGATTTGACATTGATAGTTGCCTTGGAATAAAAAATACTTGTTGAAAATATGTAGTGACAAGTTTATGGATTTGGGTCAAATCCATGATTATGGATCTATATTGCACTTTGAAACTTGTAGTATATAATATGTAACCAGTTTTCTTCACTTTGCATCATGTGTCTTGTCTTTGTGTATGGTTAATATATATGAGTTGTCAATATTCATAAATACCTTACCTTGTGGGGATATTGTTATATCCCAGGGGGACATGTTCTCCTTGGTCAATATGTACAAATAATTGAAAAAACCAATCTCTAATCATACATATGGTCTTATGATGCTTGTGTAGAACAATAATAATTTTTGTATGTATATTAAAAAAGTGAGAATCCAAATAATATTCAAATAATGCTTTAGAGGTGGAGATGATTCAAATGAATACATTGGATTTCTCTAAATACAAGAACAAAGTAGTACATTGTTCAAATTTGTGTTTAATAGAAAAAAATATTCAAGTTGACATTAATTAAATTTGACTTTGGCTGGGACAAGTTTTTGATTTTGACAATGTTCCAATGAATACAAATTTGTCATAAAAAAAAAAAAAGTTAAATAACAATGAATAACTCTATAAAAATATATGTAAAGAATGAGATGATTTACAGAAAATTATAGATTTAAAAAATAAACAACAGAATTAAATGAGAAACGACGTGGACATACAAATTTCACGTTACAACTATTTGAATATTTTTATAGATTATTTCCCTGTGATATGCGGGCACAATAAATCGAACGCCGATATCCCTTACTCTATATCCTAGATAGAACCATATGCATGTTCCCCTGATTTTATCTATGCTACCACCTTTCACAAGCTTCTATTCAGTTGTAAGAATTAGTTTGGTTGGTTGCTATCATAGCAGTTCTTTATCTTTTATAGAACCATATATATATGTAAATATGTTCCGCTGATCATATCTGATGAACGTATCCTATTGAGTAGCTTTAGAGAAGAAAGTAAAGATGCAGATATTCGTGAAGACCCTGACAGGAAAAACAATCACCCTTGAGGTTGAGAGCAGTGATACCATCGACAATGTCAAGGCAAAAATTCAAGTAGGTGTTATTTTGCGTGCACATTTATCGAATTAGGTTTTCTCAATTTCCTATCTCTTATCGAAGATGGGTTTTTGATTATAGTAATGGATTTTGTATGTTGAGTGCTGTAATTGATTGTGATGTTCCAGGACAAGGAGGGTATCCCACCAGATCAGCAGCGGTTGATATTTGCTGGGAAACAGTTGGAAGATGGACGAACTCTTGCGGATTATAATATCCAGAAGGTTAATCAACGCTGCATCTGGTGTTGAGGTTAAGGGGAGGCCTTTCCATCAAGGTGAAAACTCTTACTGGAAAAGAGGTAGAGATCGATATAGAACCCACTGATACCATCGAGCGGATCAAAGAGCTTGTCGAGCAAAGGGAAGGAATACCACCCCTACAGCAAAAGTAAGTAGTTATTCACAAAGTTGTTTAGATTTTATTGTAACCCTAGTTTGTGGCTTGCTTTGATGTGTTGGGATAAAGATCTGTGGTATTCTTAGGGTTGTTTGAAACCTAATTGTTCCAATAATTTTTGTTGAACCATCCTTTTTCCAATATATTTTATTTTTTTCAACAAGAAAGATTCATAATTCCACAAATATAACGCTTATCCAACCTCAAAATCATAAAAGAGTTATCCATCCTGATAATTGTAGCTTTCTGTACTGAGAGAATGGAAAGAGGTAAGCCATATATATGCCTTTGTCAAGGTGTTGAAACAACAAAATACTTTTACTGATTTCCATGATTAATATTGTCCTGCAGGCTCATCTATGGGGGAAAACAACTGAACGATGAAAAAACAGTCAAAGATTATGGTTTAGAGGGAGGTTCTGTTCTCCATCTTGTGCTGGCATTGCGCGGCGGCTGTTAATACATTTGTTTAGAGCTAAGCAGCAGTGATAGTGGTCATTCTTCTGTATGCAGCTGTCATTCTTCTATATTCCTGTTACTTTTCGAAAGAGACCAAATATGAATAAAGGCATCTATGCCATTTTGCTCCATGATTTTTTCCTGTCAACAATCTTATATCTACAAATTTTCCTTCCCAATGTTTGATATCCATATCTGCTTGGCAATGAAGAAATTGATGAATATAAATACAAACATTCGTTTTGTTCTTTATGATGTTTTATTGAGATAGTACTGCATTATTGTAAATGGAGTTTTATTGTGATGTTTTATATGGTAAAATGAATATTTGCGTGAGTAAGCTGGCTGCTTATCATGCTGTTGGAGTCTGCACATATCACAAATGGCGTGGGATGTGACATTGAAGTAAAAATTTGTTGAGCAGAATTGTAGTTATGAACAATATACTGTAATATAGTAATGTTTCTGTGTCATATGCATACTTTTTAAAATAAATATGTCAATATTATTATATGGGTAGGGTAGTTTCTGTTGTAAATTTCGAATGGTTTCGATATTAGTTAGCAGGGTTAACAGAATACTGTAATTGTTGTTGATATACTGTTGAAAACGTTGTGTAGAGAGGCTTTAAAACTGATAATCAGAGACTGGAGTTGATTCTAGGATGCAGGGTAAGCAGAATACTGTAATTTTTTGTTGATATACTGATGAAAATAATTGTAGAGTGGGGTTCAAAGCTGAAAATCAGACTGTAATTGTATCGGTTTTTTCTATAATAATAGAATCTGAAATATTTACCGATAAAAAAAGCTCTATAGCCATCTTAATTTCACGTTGAATTGAAGTGTGGATCATTTAATCTCAAGCCCAAATGAATCCAGACCAAGTATGGTATACACTGAATGGAGATGCACTTAATCTAGTTGCACTACTGTTTTGGCATTAGTATTTATTGATGAAAGTCTTTTGGACAAAAACATTATTTTCTCTATTGTTAGTACATTTTTTTTTAATATAGAATGACTGCAATGCATTGCATAAAATGTGAAGAATCACGACACTTGAAAGTGTACTTATATCTCAATTGAGATATTTTAGTAGAGACAACAACTATGAACCACCATCAATGAGAAAATCCTCACATGAAGTGGAAGAGTAGGGCTCCTTTATAATAGTAGCAATAGGCACACACACCTCAATAGAGTTCTTAGAGAATTCACTGTTGCCAACACTGCCAACAACCACACCATAGTTCTAAGTTTTCTACAAACTAGGACCACTTCAGTACTTCAACTTGTAAGCTTTCATCACAATAAGACAATATTCCTTTGAAACCCTAGGAGCCTTACCAAGAGTATCAATCAGGGTCAAAGGGATAGTTACCCCTCTCGACATCATACAATTTTAGGCAGAGAAAAGTAGAAAAGTAGAAATCATCTCTTGAGGACTTGCCCAAGGTCACCCGATTGAGAATCAGATAAGTTTGTCAATGACATTCCTCTACACCTCCATCCACAACTCGAAGAGGAAAATTTCACTTTTCCACAACTCCAAGAGGAAAATTCCTCTTTTCAAAAACTAAATGCTTTCCTCTACCCCTCCAGCCATAGTTCCATGAAGGAATCATCGTCATCATCCACATACGGGCTACTTCATCGATCAATGGATTCTCCATTGTAATTTTTCCATATCCTTCATTCGTTGTATTCTCCCTCCCACTATATAGAAATTTCACAAACTTTTTATTGACTCTACACATGCTCTCTCTTGTGTTTGCCTCTCCATTATCCTCTGCTCACCGATTCAAATTTGGGGGTAATAAATTTCAAATTTTTACATCGTAGAGGGACCTCTTGAGGTTCTAACACACGTTGATAGCTCTTTGGCATAAAGCATCACTATCACACCATAGGGTCTCCTCTTTGTCTTTCTTCTTCTTTTGTTTCTGTATATTTTGTTTTTAGTATTAAATGAAAAGAATTTCTATTGATTTTTATAAAAAAGATTTGACTGGAGCTATGAACGACGTGATTTTCCTACTATTAAATTAGAGGGGTAGTTGGAGAGATTTGAATAGGTAGGGGTGAAGTTGACAGGCCTAGCATTGTCAAATGGAATGAATGGGAATTAGACAACATATTTAATGCAAAGCTTAACCATATATCTAAAACGTTCATATTTATCAATATGAAAATTAATGTCTTGTTCGTCATCTAGATGACTAGCCAATTTCTAGTGTATCTAGTAAATATAAAATATAAAATATAATATTACTACATTTACAATTATATACATCTTTTTAATATGAAGCTCTAGCATTTGAAGGATAGTTTATTTTCTTTTATACTTTTTTTTTATATTGCCAATCATTTAGAGACATTGACTTGGTAAATTGATAGAGTTTTTTTTTCTCATATTGATATAGGTGTCCATGGTTCTTAATCACCATTTTAAGAGTACTCTATTTGAAATTTTCCACAATTTTTGTGTATTGATTAAAAATTCATTACTTTTGAGTAATGGAATTTTTGAGAAGAAACTAAATCAAATTTAATATTTGTCATTTTTTGAGTTGAAATTGGAGAACCTATATTAGTTGATTTGATTTAGGAGTAACTCAAAAATCCATTAAACCATATGCTGAATGATTTGACATTTATCTAAGTTAAAAATGTTAACCAATTATCCATAATGCTTTTAAGTGAAGACATTGTAAGAAATTGTAATACATGTAAAAAAATTCTCCTATGGTAAGAAAATTTGTGAAGACATTTTAATACATGTAAAAAAATTGCTCCTATGGTAAGAAATTTTGTATTGAAATAAAGGCACATGATAATCTTTGTTGCATGCATATTCATCAAAAACTAAAATAAAGTGCACCCTCTTTATTGAAGAGGTTATATCAAAATAATTTTAGATAAAACTCTCTTTAATAGGGAATGTACACCTTTTCGGCTTTGACCCTTTACCAATAAAAAAAAAAAAAATTACAAATATGTTCCATACCTTACAATGCCATAAATATTTCATGCATAGTCTTGGCTTCAACTTTGTACCTTGTCCACTCATGACATGGTTATAAATCAAAATCCAACCATGAAAACTTTGATACCAACCCACAAGATATATCATAGAAAACCCCTCATTAGGGAAACACCTAGCCTCCAAAATCATCCATACTCCGTCTATTTTTCAATAAATAAACAATACATGTACTTACAGAGTTTCAATAGATAATTTTGAAACATCAAGAATTTCAATGCATTCTTCATGTGTCCAAGCATGAATCCACACATCCCATTCCATGCTTAATATATGCACCCCTCACAAAGACTCAATAATGATAGCATAAACACCCAACAATTCTAAACTACTAAACATATTTTTTCTTATATATACTCAAGATCACACAAATAAAACCACATGGTAAAGTAAAACCATGTGATTCAAAACTATGAGCTCACAAAATTATTGAACCCACATTTAATATTGGTTACTAAATTTTCACTTCATTGAAATTATTCAAATATTAAATGAAATGCATTTCCCCAATGTGAGAACCACATTAAATATATTTACCAATGTTATATACAACACATAAAGTAGTCCCAAAAATGTTAACTTCTAGTGATGCACATCCATATAGGTCCTCCTAGGTACACCACACACATTAATAAAATAAATATCATAAATACTATGCAAGGTTGTGATATAGAGAAATGAGGTTCACTAGTTTAAACATGCAAACTAGGAATCAAACCCAATTGCATCAATTACATTAGAGAACAACCAATAGGCCCAACTTCAAAACCTTGAGAGAGATGGACATGATTATTGATTGATTGTTCTCTTTTTTATTTTATTTTTCTTGGATAATGATTAAGATGGTAGAAAGAAAGAGCTAGGATAAATAGTGGAAAAGTGGCAATAATTAAAATAAATAGACATTTGCAAAACTGAAAGACAATTAAAATATACAAATTTTGAAAACAGACAGAAGAATTTATGTCTAGAATTTAATATCAAATTGACTGGACATTGTAGTTAGGTGCCCTAGTCCTAATAAAAAATTTCTATAGAACATGATTCAAATTGCTCTCAAAAATCTCCAAATTGGCTTTCAATCAATTTTAAGGTCAAAACCCTAGGACTGTGTTGGCATAAAACTAGGGAAATAGGGCACTAGGTATTGTAGACCTATAGGACTAGGGCACTATGCATCCTAGACCTAGATAAATAGGGTACTAGACACCATAGACCCTACCCTTTCTACTAAAATTTGTCTCATTGCCTCTGTTTTAGTCTAATATGTGTTCAGGACTACACCTTTAAATTGAACCTAGCTTTAACATTCACAAAAGAATAGGAAAATGGTTTTAGGATATATTGGGGCTTGCCCAAATCAAACCATGGGTTGGAATTAACTAGGCATATAAATAATGATGAAAAAGTGAGCTTACCATTGTAAGGTAGAGGTTAAATCTAGAATGAAAATTGAAATGCTAACTTGATATCATTATAGCTTTGATGATGCAATTCTCTTATGACAATTCCTTTAGGTTTTGATGCAATAACACCATAAATCATAAGAAAATCCATCATGAAGATATAATTTAAGATTGCTTGTGTATTATTGATTCTCCTTGTACTCAAATATGTTATTGAAGATGAATATTTTCTCTTGAATTGTAAAGATGAGATAATGAGATGAATTAAGAATTATGTCTTACATAGAGTTCTCAATCTATTTTACTTTTTTGGCTAACTTACAATGGTTGATGAATACTAAGAGGGGGGGGTGAATTAGTATACCCAAAAACCTTACCAAATAGTTAAGCAATTTTGTTGTAGACTGGTATAGCCCTTTAAACAAGAAATCTATTAATACACAAACAAGACAAATAGCAAATAAAGCATTCACCCACACTAACACAATCACCATAATGCAAGATATTTTGATGTGGAAACCCAAATGGGAAAATCCATGGTGAGTAAAACTCACAAGTCTACTATCTACAAAATAGCAACCAGATCAGTTAAGGCCTTACAATGTTCTTCACCAGAAAAGATCTTGTTAGGAATCCTGATCTCTATTAGGAGATAAGTCCTATTAAAGGCTACCCTATTAAAGGATATAGGCGATAAGTCCTGTTAAAGACTACCCTGTTAAAGTATTTCATATCCACAACTATGAACCATCTTGATAGAGGATTTAGAGCAGGCTTAACTAAGCCTACCTGGTTAAGGGTGTCTGACTTGTTGAAGAGATTAGTAATCAACAAGTAAGTGATCTAAAAAGGAGCACAAATTGCTTAGTTAGATCCTTGATTGCTCTCTGTTAATGCATTGTAGCATTACTTCAATATTTTGTCCTTTGCACGTTCAATCTCTATCGCAAGATACTTTTTGCAAAGACCTAATCTTACACAACAACTCACACTCAAAACCCTAGACATGATTCATCCTCATATAGGAATCTAATTTCATGTCGGTCGAATGAGATTAGATTACAATTTCCTAGGTACAATGCATCTAGACACAATTGTAACATGACACAAAATCACCGCATCAGTGTCGGTGGATGATAACTCATCACACTTTACAAGTTTGTTGTTTAACAAAACAAATTATACCGATTACCAGTTTACAAACAAAGACTGGTAAACTAGAACATAGTGTTCCAATCTTAAAAAGATTGGCTATTCCTTGGGGTCCTTGTACCACTTGAGGTCCTCGTACTGCTTAAGGTCCTCAGTCATGCTTTGACTGGTAAGCTCCTTCTGCAAACATCAATAGTCTTCTACAAACAAAGACTATGCATGCATTGACATATAATATTGGTTTGAACAATACATCACATACTACCAGTTGAGAATAACTCATATAGAAAATAAGTGTGTGTCCATCAATGACAATCACAACTAAGTACAAATATCATCAAAATGCCAACAATCTCTCCCTTTGGCATTGATGGCAACACTTAGATAAATTTTATATCTAAGTGCTTACAAAACAAAAAATGATGCTATAATCAAAATTACTCCCCCTAAGCATATACACTACTCCCTTCACCCTAAGCATATACACTACTCCCTTCACCAAAATTACAAGCATGTACTACTTCCATTTGCATAAAAATTTCATTCAATACCACTCCCCCTTTTCCAACAATGACAAAGTAATGCAAACTTATGACAAAGATTTACCAAAATCATATTGTATAACATGAAAACAGAGTATATGCTTATGACAGTAATGAGTAAAACTTATCAAAAATGGATTTAAAGTCTTTTAGAAAGTCCTTCATGTCTGTAGACCAAGTATCTAGGAGTGAGGCAACAATTTCACTTTGAGTGTTCATTCAGAATGCTATCTCCTCCATGGCATCCATAGTGCTCATTTCCTAAGGGACAAAAATAGCTTCCATGTTCAGAAAGCACTTCTGAAGAATCTGCAACTTAGGTAACCAAAGCAATTGAAGCTCCTACAGATCTTGAGTCTGCTTGCAGATCTCTAAATCAATCCTGGCAATCTGTTGACTGCGAGTTTGTAGAGTCTGTCCATACATTGTGAAGGAATCATATGGCACTTTGAAGGTCTCCATGTACTACTTTAATTTCAATTGGAGTTGACCTTTCCTCTTCATAGCATCATCAAAAAGTAGATCAGGCTGGCAGATTTTGCTCAACAGTATATGTCCTTCAGCCATTGCCAGACTAATATCATCTCTCTGATGGATCAACTTGGCTCTATCTTTGTCCATTTGCTTCACCAATGCAAATTTTAGTGCCTTTTCATACTTTTTCTCTGTAGTAGCCTAAGCAACATCTTCCAAAGATTGCACTTGATCACCCACTATTGTGCATAGAAGCTTCAACTGGGCCAGTGAGGAATCAGTACCGAGAAGATTAGTATCGAGGACTAAGTTTGAAAGAGTATCAGCAACAAATTGAAAAGCATCTTTTTCTTTCTTCTTTCTTAGTTCCTCCAATCTTTCTTTAGCAAGTTGAATACTTCTAAGTAGCTCATTTTCATCTTCAGATTTACCAAAATAGGTAAGAGTCAATTCATTGTGACTAGTGGGATCAACCTGTTTAGCTTGAACTTGATCTTTGGTTGCCTTGGGAATCTAGGAGGTCTGTCCTCCTTCCTTTGCTTTGATCTCCTCTTGTCTTTTCTTCTCCTTCTCGTCTTTCTCCTTGGCCTCATTGTCGACCTTCTCTTTCTCCTCTTTTTCCGCTTTCTCCTTCTCTACTTTCTCCTTCTCCGCTTTCTCCTTCACAGCTTTGTCCTTCTCTGCTTTCTCCTTCTCCACTTTCTCCTTCTTCGCTTTCTCTTTCTCTACTTTCTCACTAGGTGATTCTTGAATATCTAGTGCAGTATCCTTCGGGTTAGTGCCTTCAGCATCTAATGCATCTACATCAATAGGATCATTTTTCTTAGCTACACTTTCTCCTTGATCATTTAAGGCTTCATCTAGTTTTGATTTTGATAGGTCAATCTCTTTCTCAACCTGCAGATTTTCTTTGGATACCTTTTTCATCTTGACAACTTCTGGAGCCTGCAGATGAGTGTCCTTTTCTACTTCAGAAATTTTACCTCCAAGTAACTAAAGTCTTCTCTTTCTCATGAAAAAGATGCCTTTGTATCGATCAAGAATCTCAAATAATTCAGAATTGGAAGAATCTGAAAAATATTGAGCAAAAATTAGCTCCCTAATTGCTTTCTCCTTTTCAATGACAATTCGCCATTTATTGTCCAAATAATCATACAAAGAATTAGAAACTATAAGTTTAATATCGGTTGGAGACCGATCATTATCACATAAATACTTAATGAGTTCTTGCTCTACCTCCTACTTTTCAGTATCGTTAAGATCATCAAAATAATCTTTTAGATCATCAAAAAAATTTCTTCTAATATTCTTTATAGTCCTTTGACAATGTGTCATAGGCTTGTAAGAAGCAACGTGTATATTTACTAGTAAAGAGGTTATAGGTACATTACCGGTTAGCTTGGTCTTCATACCCGATTGCCTCATCTTCTTCATTTCATCTTCTGATTTAGTGTCTTTTGAATCCTGTGCTCTGTTCTTGGTTTTCCTTTTCCTCTGAAATACCTTTGGCAGAATAGCCTTCGGTTTCTTCTTGGATGGTAACCTCATGGTCACTTTTGGACTAGCAGCAGATGTAACTAGTGCTTATGTCAATAACACAACTTTCCTCTTCTTCTTCGTTGGTACTTTAGTAGGATTAACCCTCTCAAAGTAGGTACTGGTCCTTTTCTTCTTTGGATCAAATGGTGAAGCAAGTAGGATAGAGGCATACCCAATGAGTATATCATTCACCACTTCATACCCCATAGGCTCATCTTCCTCTTTTCTTGGCTCAATTACTTCCATTATGCAATGATCCACTTTGATTGTGAAACAAATATCTTCTTCATACTTCTTACACTTCATACCCCATAGGCTCATCTTCCTCTTTTCTTGGCTCAACCACTTCGATTATGCAATGATCCACTTTGATCGTGAAAAAAATATCTTCTTCATACTTCTTAACCAGGTCACCTGATACCCTTGTTCTCTAGTTCATCTTCAATTTGAACTCATCGAAATACCTGTTCAGAGTCCCTGGATAAGTAGATCCTACTACTTGCAAACTCTCATTGATTTGTCTTCTAACTGGTAGATCACTTGACCATTGAACATCACCAACTCCCAGTAAATACCCTTGAAAGTAGAAAAACAACCCGACAAGTAGTTGACCAAACTTGAACCTTAGTGCCTTGTCCTCTTTGATGGATTTCAAATTCTCCATGAGTTTTTTTTGCATGCAGGTACACAAGTCATACTCCGCATCTTCCTTGATCATTCGATAAGCGGCATGCACCGTAGCTGTAAGAACAAAATTCATCCTGTTGGCATAGAATACTCTATACCCGATCACCATGAACGTATACTTCACCAAGTCATCTCTTATGGTGTTGACAGTCATTGCCCACCTGTCGCTCACAGAACCAGTGAGCTCTTCCACTTTGGCTTTTGTGATCTTACGAAGAACAAGGACTTCTCCAATATTGCAGAAACTAGTCATGGCATGGATTGCCTCTGGTGTGATATCATGGGTTCACTCAAGATACATCTTGTCACCATGAACCATACTAAGAATAATTCTTATATGATCTTTTGTGAATTCCTCGAGAAAATATGCTACATTGTGGAAATTCTTCTTCTCAATCACGTTGTACTCCAGTTTAATCTTCTTATCTTCTCCACAGAACAAACTCAAGTGGGAGTGAATCATTAGAGACCCTAGATCTTGTAGTCTGCAATCAATGTAACCAGAAACATCCCCTTTGACAATGACTCCAGTGGGAATTTGAGATAGGGCATTGTAATTTAACTTCTTCCTAAGAGATTTGGATGACTCCTGAGGTGCGGAAGAACTAGAAGAGACTTTGGATGTAGAAGCCATGTCTAAATAATTCCGAATGATAAGAGTGATTCGATGAAAATAACCTTTTCACTTCGAACTAGGGTTCGTCGATGTCTTCTGATGGATTTTGTCTCAATCTGTATGATCTAGCAAGATGTCCCGGTTTGTGACAATGATAGCATACCATACCAAGTGCTCTCCATGGTTCGATGTTCACATTTTCATTCTTTCTCCTACATGTTGCAGTAGTGTGATTGCTACCACGATAGATCAAACAATTTGCTCTTCAACCGTTTGTCGCTCCATAACCTTTTGACCAATGGTCATAGGTTTTATACTGGTTTGGGTTTTGGCTCATAAGAGGTTCTTGGACAACTCCTTTTGATCTCGGTGCATAACCTCTAGGGTTGTTCATAACCAATCTGCACTCAAAAGATCTATGTCCAAACTTGTTGCATGCATAAAAATGACCATTAAATCTACTAGTTCTAGCCTTGTGGTCATACACATTGTTTTGCATGTAAGGGAAATTATTATAAGTCTTGCTCCTACATACATTAGTAGTATGTCCTTCCTTATGATAGTTAAAGCATACAGGTTTGAACTTTGACTTACCTTTGCTTTTGCTACTTTTCTTAGGTACCAGTTTCTCTTTTGGTGCATCAACCTTGGTTCTAGAGGATTCACCTTCCTCATATGTAGAGAGACCAAGTCTAGTGGTATCCCTTGATGGCTTCATTTATTCCAGCTATTGGTCCAATTTTAAAGAGCTCCGGTTGAACTTTGCAAGTATCTCCTTCATCTCAGCAAGTTCTTTGGAAAGAGCTTCATTGGTCTTCATTAGGGTTTCATTCTGAGAAATGGTTGCATTGAGTTTTTTCTTTCATTTATTCTTTCTCTTCCTTACCCTCTTGCAGATAAGTGGTAATGGTACCAATTTCTTGATTCAACTTAAAGATCTCGTGCTCCTTGTCCTTCACTAGATCCTCAACTTTTCTTCGGTTTTCCAGTTCCCAACTCATCCTAATGGTTAGTGCTTCCATCTCCCTCGTCGGGTTAGTTTTGGACTCATTCAATTTCTCCACTTCTTTGACTAGGGCATCCATGTTTTCGTCATCAGAAGAGCTATTTTTTAGTAATTTCTAGCATTTTCTCCGCAAGTTTTCTTCTTTTGGCTAAAGAGGCTTTATACTTGACCTTAAGTTATTCATAGGCTCTCTCAAATTTAGCCAGATGGTCAGTGAGTTCCCTCATGTTGTATTCCCTCATATCTCCTTCCAAGTGGCTAGACTTAAATAAAGGTTGGCTTTGATACCAATTGATGAATACTAAGAGGGGGGGGTGAATTAGTATACCCAAAAACCTTACCAAACATGTAAGCAATTTTACTGCAGACCGATATAGCCCTTTAAACAACAAACTAGTTAATACACAAACAAGCCAAATAGAAAATAAATCTTTCACCCATAATAACACAATCGACATAACACAAGATATTTTGACATGGAAACCCTAATGGGAAAAACCATAGTGAGTAAAACTCACAAGTCTACTATCTGCAGAATAGCAACCAGACCGGTTAAGGTCAGACTGGTTAAGGCCTAACAATGTTCTTCACTAGAATAGATTCTATTAGGAATCCTGATCTCTGTTAGGAGATAAGTCCTATTAAAGACTACCATGTTAAAGGATTTAGGAGATAAGTCCTATTAAAGATTACCTTGTTAAAGGATTTCATATCCACAACTATGAACCACCTTCTTAGAGGATTTAGAACATGCTTAATTGAGCCTACCTGGTTAAGGGTTTCTGACTTCTCAAAGAGATTAGTAATCAACAAGTAAGTGATCTACAAAGTAGCATAAAATGCTTAGTTAGATCCTTGATTGCTCTCTGTTAATGCATTGAAGCATTACTTCAGTCTTTTGTCCTTCGCACGTTCAATCTCTATCACAAGATACTTTTTACAAAGACCTAATCTTACACAACAACTCACACTCAAGACCTTAGACATGATGTCCTCATATAGGAATATGATTTCATGTCGGTCTAATGAGATTAGATTACAATTTCCTAGGTACAATGCATCTAGACACAATTGTAACACGACACAGAATCACCGCATCAATGTCAGTGGATGATAATGCATCACACTTTACAAGTTTGTCGGTTAACAAAACAAACTATATAGATTACCAGTTTACAAACAAAAGCTGGTAAATTGAAACATAGTGTTTTGATCTTAAAAATATTGGCTTCTTCTTGGGGTCCTCGTACCGCTTGAGGTCCTCGATCATGCTATGAATGGTAAGCTCCTTCTGCAAACACCGATAGTCTTCTACAAACAAAGACTATGCATACATTGGCATATAATACTGGTTCGAACAATACATCACATACTACAAGTTGAGAATAACTCATACATCAAATAAGTGTGTGTCCATCAATGACAATCACAACTAAGTACAAATATCATCAAAATGTCGACAATGGTTGTATCCCAATTTCAATACTAGATTTGGTGATGTGAAGGCCAACACATTATTCATATTGTTGTGTTGACAGTTAATTCTGTTAGGAAAATGACATCTCAACCTTGCATATATGTAAGGTTATAATTTTTAGTAAGTTTTAATTTGACCATGAATTGGTCTAAATATGTTCCCAAATCTTTGATTTAGCTAGATAAGCATGCCACTAAATTCTAGTTGCAAGGTCATGCCTTGATTTATATTAATGTTTCAATTTTTAAAAGTTGCAAACAGAAAATTCAAAGTCAATTTTGAGGGTCTTAGAGTCATTGAAACAAATCAAAAAGTTCCATAACTGGCACATGGAGTTAAAAAAATTTAATGCTCTAAATGGTTTGTCAATTGGACACATGGTTCAAAAGTTATGGCCTTTGAAAGTTGGGTCTCCTAAAATAGGAAATATAAAAATGTGTTTGACACATAAATGAGTTGTAAAAGGGAGTTACACATGTTGGTGTATGTATTGACACATCATATGTCATCTTGTATAAGAGATATGATGGGTGCCACTCTTTGGTTGTTTTTTAGCTCATGGTTTTGTAATACTTTTTGATGGCTTCATGTATTGAATCTCTTACATGTTAGGTGCATGAGATGGAGGTTGTGTGGAAGAGTCTTCTAGCCGTTGAGTTGTGTCAAGTATATTTTAATCTATTGTGTATTTCTGAATAATATATTGAGTGGATTTTAGAGTGTGTGGTTTTTCTCACGAAAGGTAAATTTCCCCACATAAATCATTGTATTGTGGTATGTATGCTATTTATGCTTATTTTTGTTAAGCTTTTGTAAACATTGTAAAGATCTCTAATATTTTTGCATTACCCTCCTCTCAATATTAGTGTAGGAAGTTGGTCCACTACTTAACTTCCTTACTAATTCAAGGCAATAAATGATCCTAAAATGCTTAAGGGAATGGAAAACTAAATTGAGTGCTAAAGAGAGTGTGAAATTGGACTCATAATTAAAAGGGTATAATTTACAACATGTGTTACAAAGGTATACAATAATCTTTATCCCAACACCATTAAGTCAAAGTTCCTCATTAAGGCTTATAATGTCGTTAGGCATTGAAGGATAAGAAAATAAAGTATAAATACAATGAACATGAGAATCAAATAAATATTTATCAAGGTGAAAGTTAGCATCCCTTGAAGGAAGGTGATGTGAGGGATATGTGTCCAAAGAATCAACATGAGTTTTAGAAGAATAATAATTGTGTATGATATCAACATGCCTACAAATAATGTGGATTTATTAAAATAATATTATCTTGACATCTTCAATATATGTATCATTACTAAGTATTTTGGTTTCACTTAGAGGAGACTCACATTATAAGCCCTTGCTTACTATAAGCTCATCACTATTACAATGCATACGATCATCATGGAATGTGTGAAACAAAGGAACGTAGAAGCATCTCTAATAGAATAGGATAGACACTAATCAACTCAATGAATGATGGAAGAGATGAAATATGATGGAGAAAAATATCCATAGAGAAGACACTCACATCCATGGTATAAAACTATATTTGTATTTCAACAATAAATGTATCATATCATATGAGAGATATGAACACGCCAAAATTTAAAATAAATTAATGCAAATTAGTGATGGAAAATTGTAGTGCCCCTTCCTCTTTTGGCTTGTGAGACTTTATGATTTGTACTCTGTGTGGTTCAAACCCGATTTTGGTATTGGTCGATTTTGGTTTTGGAGTGTGAGGCTTGTTTATGTTTCCTGGATTTCTATATGACTATGTTGGTACATGCTATGTATTGGGTCAGAATAGTGATGTTATGTCATGTATCTTTGTTTGGTATGTGTGTTAGATGATTATAGATGTATATCTGCCTTGATCTTGCATTTCTTATTATTTTTGATGTGTTTATGTGGTTGTGATCATGATTTTAATGGCATTGTCTTTGATGGAAACATATGATGTACTTTATGATGTGATTATTAGATGTATTCATACATTATATTTCATTAGTTTATTTTCGAGTTTCAAGTTATATTTATTGATGTATACTAACTTGATGTACATTGCTTCCTTGTTTGATGTTCTTGGGTGAGGGGGAAAAGCACTGCACTGCTCTCTACGAGCAAGCTATATCTCTTCCATTCCCTACTCATGGTACGATATTTTGTGGTTCATATTTATATATGTATGCTTGACAATTTTTTTATGCAGTTGCAGGTACTGAGCATCGACTCCACTTGAATGTTCAGGTCTGAGCGTTCTCTCCAACCCAATAGTAAAGTGGATAAGGAGATATTAGTTAGACCCCTATCAGGCACCCTAATTCCTTGGTTGTTAGGTCTTGTCAATCGTCACCCTTTGTTAGTATTCAATGTTTTGAGTTGTTGTAAATTGTTGCTTTTGATTATAGTCAATAATTTTGTGAAATGATTAATATTTTACCCCCTCTTAGTATTTGGGATAGAGTTGATTAATTAATTAATAAGTTGGAATTGGTGGTATATTAAGATTTAAATTATTTAATTAATTCAAAAGGAGTAATTGTATTTTTAAAGATTAATTAATTATAATTTCTTCATTTGGCTTGTTTAATTGAGTAACTTGAGGGCTTAGATTATTTAATAAATTAGAAGGATTAACTAAATAGAAAATAATAAATATTCAATTTAGTATTTGCATTACTTTTATATTAAATTATTAAAAATACAAATATTTCTTCTTTGCTTTAAAAATCAAGTTTAAAGAAAAGAATTAATATTTAAATTAGAATTATTTTTTGCCTATGAGTGGTAGTTACAAATTAATAAATAAAATAATTCATGAATTTTAATGAAATGAGTGAAAGAATAATGTATGTTGGGAGTTGCATTAGGGAAATTATATTATTTCGCTTTTTGGGCTTTTTGGAGAAGGAGGCTCTGTGATGAAACTTCCTGCAAAATTGTTCTTGGTTTTGGCGATTTTGTTAATAAAATTTCATGTGGGTTTTTGTTCTCAATTTTCGGTGGAGGATTGTTGAAGCTCTTGGATTTTGTACCACGCTATGATTCTTTGCGAATTTTCAGCCTTCTCCTCTGTTCACCACAAAATAAAGTAGGATTTTGATTCTTTGCATGTTAAAATTTGATTCTAAATGAATAAAATCCAGTTGTTTGTTTTGATTTATTGGAAAGAGAAAATGTAATGAAATTGTCGGATCATGGGGAAGGGTTTTGGTTTATAGTTTTCTAATTTTTATATGATTTTGGGTCCAGAAATTGTTAATGGTCTAAGACCTTTTTTTCTCATTCATAGATCTGTAATCTTAAATTGCTGATTAGAAAATTTTGGAGTTTAAATCCTTTTAGAAATTCTTAGATCTGTGTGTACTGGTTCATGAGGCAGAATGGGTATATAGCATTGCCTGAGAAATTGAGTCATTCCTATCTGTGATTTCTGTATGTATTTGATTTATATTTATTTTATTATTCTTTTGTCATACCTTTGATATCATTTTTCTTTAAATATATATTTATTCATGGGTTTTGATTTTCCATGTCTGTTATGCATTATGTAAAAACCAACAAAAAAAGAAAAAAAAAAGAAAAAATTATATTTGTATTTCATTATAGTCTGGGGGGGTCTTCAGGAACCAAAACTCCACCCACTACCATCCCTGTAGTTGCCACAATCCATGGTGATCCACAAACTATGATAGCCATAGACCATGGATACCATGGTTGTGGTAACCACAAGTCATGTCATTAACCCTGTTGTGCGAAAATATCATTCCATGAAATACTTCCCTTCTTTTGAATATCAGTTAATGTTGATATATATATATATATACAAAAGATATATGTTTATCTTTCTCTGACAATGAGAATATAGAAGAAATCAGTTATTATATGTTTGTGTAAATGTATGTGTATATATATATATCCAATTTCATCTAAGTTTCTATTTTGGGAATAAAGTAGATATCTGAATTGTGCTTTAAATCTAGTTTTATTTTAGTCATTATATGAATGTATAAATAAAGGTTTATGTTATTCATGAGTTCTAAATTCAATCATATTGTTATTTCTTTAATCATGATTGTGAAATTGGAAGGAAAGTTTTTAGTTATCTTCATTGAAAGTTAGGACTCAAATAAATTTTAATGTTTGAATTTTAGAATATTGAGAACTAAATGTTAAATTTGAAATAATGAAGATATAGGTGTTATCATAAACTCCTTGGTTTATAGTACAATTGTACTCGTTACATTTGGTTTTATGAGTTCGTGGTATATGTTTAATTTTTGTCCATCGTAAATGAGTACTTGTTAATATTTCTTTAATTGTATTTAGCTTCTAGAGGCTTGGTCAGTGTTAGAGGTCCTTTTGTGCCAGTTTTCTCTTTGTCCTTGAATGTTAAGATTGGTGTCTTGTTAGAATACGTTGATAGCCAAGTCTTCAACATTGATCATTAATGTACTATTTTTTCTTTATATTTTGATTTTATGGATTTGTGCGCTAGAATGATGTTAACTCTCCTCTTTGGGATCTTTTCTAGTATGTGAACTAAGCCATGCTATGGTACAAATCCCGACTCCTTATGTTTTGGATATCATGGCCTTGTGTTTATTTTGAATCCTAGGTGCAAATAGGGGGAGTGGCTTCTATTGGGGGTCGGGACCCAAAGTGGTTGCTAGGGTAACCCAATGGAAGTTTTGTAATCAAGTGATAACTTAATTAATGAACTTGGGTGGGTAGTTAGATCACACTAATCAAGATAATTTTCTAATGCCTTCTTACCTACAAAGGCTCGTATAGGTTTGAGGGTAAGTTGAGAAGGGCCTGGAATGGATTCCACCAACCTTGTAACATTGAAAGGTAGGTGTGGTCCACTAGTGAATGTATTGGGGCTGAGGGTTAGGTGAGGTCATCAGGGTAAACCATGATGGGGGCCGAGACCTAGTGAATATCTACCAGGGTAACCCATGACATCCGAGTGATGACACTCTTCCCTTGCAACCTATTGGTAACCCACCTTTCATTATCCTTCCATGTATTGTTGAGTTACCAGAAGTGGTTGGTTTTCTCATGTTTGTTGTCCTTTTGTGGATGTTGTGGGACTCTAGCATTGGGTTGTTATTTTGTGTATCTTTGGTGTTCTCTTGTGAGCCTCCTACATGTTTAGTTTAACTAATTCTTTGATGGCATTGTTATGTTGATTCTCCTGTGAGTCATGTTGGTACCCCTGTATGTCTTGCTTTCGCCTAGAGGGTCTAACTGATACCTCCTAGCACAGTAGGTGGACCTTTTTGGTGCCACATGGTTGGGTGTAGTTCTTTTCGTACCCATTGGGTTTGCCTCTTTCAGCTTCATGTTCATCTTGCCTCAATGAAGATTTGAAGACTATCATTGATGTAGTAGATTTATGTATACTTCCCTACATGGGACTTTTGGAAATGTGTATATTATGGATCTATCATTTTGTATATGTATTTATCATGTAAATTCTTGAGCATTGTAACAATAATCTTGTATCCATGTACTTTTTTGTAATGTAATTCATAACGGTTCCTGGTAATTATTTGAGATGATGTATAACCTTGTGTAACATCGTTATGGGTCCTTGAGGACATTTGTTAAATGATTCATTATGTATTTTGTTTAACTATATTTTAACATTTGTATATGTTATATTGATTGATTAAAAAAAAAATATTCACATTTTCATGTTCTTCGTTGTTATGTCCTCTGGGCCTCATGGCGGGGCATGACAAAAAAATATCTAATAAGTGCAATAATGATAGGATATAAAGGATAAATAACTATGCATTCTCAAACCTTAAGTTAAAGATATAAGCATATAAAAATAAAAACCTAGACATATCTAAATATGAATGAAAAATTAGAATTATATAAGACTTGGAAATATTTATTAGAAATCTTAAAGGTAGGATAAGGTTGTGTAGGATCAATGGAGTTCTCCAAATGTAAAGACCAATAATATTTTCTTAAGTTTAGTTTAGGAAAATCCATATAAAATGAATACGCATAAACATAGTTAACCCAAACTAATAAATGACGCTACTAGGTAGGGTTGATAATCTAATAATTAATCAATAGAAGTGAATATAAAATAAGTGTGCTTATCTCTAACAAATGAATACATACATATATGTTAGGATATAAAATAATAGATTTGGCATTGATAGTTACCTTGGCATCAAGCATATTTGTTGAAAATATGTAGTGACAAGTTTATGGATCAAGGACACCATGATCATGGATCTATGTTGCACATTCAAACTTGTAGTATGTAATATGTAGACCACTTTTCTTCACTTTGCATCATGTGTCTTGTCTTTGTATATGGTTAATATATATGAGTTGTCAATATTTATAAATACCTTGTGGGGATATTGTTATATTCCAAGGTGAGATGTTCTCCTTGGTCAATATGTACAAATAATTGAAAACACCAATCTCTAATCATCCATATGCTCTTATGATGCTTGTGTAGAACAAAAATTATTTTTGGGTGCATATTAAAAAAGTGTGAATGCAAATAATAATCAAATAATGCTTGAGATGTAGAGATGGTTCAAATGAATGCATTGAATTTCTTTAAATACAAAGACATAGTTGTACATTGTTCAAATTTGTGTTTAATTCACAAAAAAAATAAAGGTGAAAGCTAATTAAATTTGAGTTTGGCTGGACAAGTTTATGATTTTGACAATGTTCCAATGATCACAAATTTATCTTAAAATATAAAAAAAGCTAAATAGCAATGAATAACTCTATAAAAATATATGTAATAAATAGATGGATAGTATAAAAAAAGAGATAATTTACACAAAATTATATCATTTGTCAATATATAAACCATAGATTCTCAAAATAAACAACAGAATTAAATGAGAAACGACGTGGGCATACAAATTTCACCCAACAACTAGTTGAATATTTTTATAGATTATTTCCTACTGATATGCGGGCACAATAAATTGAACGCCGATATTCCTCATCTTCACATGTTGGCTGTTGGATGGATTACTCTATATCTTACATAGAACCATATTTATGTTCACCCGATTATATCTATGCTACCACCTTTCACAAGCTTCTATTCAGTTGTAAGAATTAGTTTGGTTGGTTACTATCATGGCAGTTCTTTTTATTTCATATGATCCTCTGATCATTTTGTATGAACATATCTAATTCAGGAAGTTTAGAGAAGAAAGTAAAGATGCAGGTATTCGGGAAGACCCTGACAGGAAAAATAATCACCCTTGAGGTCGAGAGCAGTGATACCATCGACGATAAGGCAAAAATTCAAGTGGGTGTTATTTCGGATTAAGTTTTCTCAATTTCCTATCTCTCACCGAAGATGGGTTTTCTATTATAGTAATGGATTTTATATGTTGAGTGCTGTAATTGATTGTGATGTTCCAGGACAAGGAGGGTATCCCACCAGATCAGCAGCGGTTGATATTTGCTGGGAAACAGTTGGAAGATGGACGAACTCTTGCGGATTATAATATCCAGAAGGAATCAACGCTGCATTTGGTGTTGAGGTTAAGGCGAGGCCTTTCCATCAAGGTGAAAACACTTACTGGAAAAGAGGTAGAGATAAAAACCTGAATCTCTATTTCTGCATTGAAATAAAAACGTGTTCAGTACTTTTGAAGTTATGTACAATATGCTGTAATGGAGTAATGGTGTTAAACAGTTAAATACAACCATTCTGTAGAATTATGCAATTGATGTACTGTTGTGGCATTAGTGTCCATTTATGAAGGCATTGAACATAAACATTATTTGCTCGAACAATCACACCATAGTTATAAACTATCTACGAAATATGATCACCTAATTCGTTCAACTTGAAATCCTCTCTTGAGGGCTTGCCCAAGGTCACCCAATTTAGAATTAGATAAATTTGGCATTGCAGAAGATAAATATGCTTCAGAAACATTCCTTTGCTCCATCCATAGCTCCAAGAGGGAAACATCGTCCTTGTTAGAACTAAACAGTTTCCTCTATGACTCCAACCATAGTGCCATTACGAAATCTTCCTCATCATCCACATATGAGCTTCTCACTTGATCAATCGATTCTCCATTGTGATTTTTTCCATACCCTTGATTCATTTTGTCCTTACTCACATTATGCACAAATTTCAAAAACTCTTTATTTATTTTACAGATGTTCTTGCTCTTGTTCCCGCCTTTTCATGATCCTTTACTCACCATTTTAAATTTAGGGGTAAGAAATCCTAATTGTTGACATGGTAGATGGGGACCTCTTGATGTTTGAACTTGGGTTGATGGTCTTATAAGAAGAAAAGATCCATTGTTACATTAGAAGATCTCAATTGTCAATTGTTAATGTTGTAGAGGGTGATGCTACAATGTTCAAATCTTTATTGATGGCTTTACAAGCATAAAGTCTGTTTGTTACACCATACACCATAGGGTCTCCCATTTTTGTATGTTTTATTTTTAATATAAAATCAAAAGATTTCTAATAGTTTTGACAAAAAAGAGTGGGAGATTGGAAATTGACATATTTTGTATGGATCTCTAAAATTTATAACCCACATTACTAAGAATTGGTATTTCTACTAGTACTAAAATATGTATAGAGTTTTTAGCCATTTTTAGTTGGATATATCCTTCTAAGACCAAAAGTGGATACAAAACTAGGTCTCTTATGGATACAATAGGGATTCAGAAGGATGCATCCTAGCAATGATAATTATATTGTGATCAAGGCTTGCAACAAAGTTGACATCAAGACCAAGGATGTGACTGGGTAAGTTCACACTAGATTGGATATCTATATAGGATGGATATTGTGTTTGATTTTGGATTAAGGAAGTTTGGGACTGATTGGATGCCATTGGATTGCAAGGGTTATATCCTAAAGTTAAATACCAATGATAAGAGATTATGAGGTGAAGTATGAGGTAGTGGGAGAGTTGAGAGATGGAGGATGGGAGGATAAGGCATTGCCAATAGTGGATTGGGAGAAAATGATAGTATGATTAAGAGCTAAAGGTATGAGATAGGGAATGGTGGATTTATTGGATGGGTGGTGGGTGTGATGGGGTCTCCAAAAAATATATCACAAAGTAATAAGGTGCCCAACTTTAGATAGTGCATGTACAGTGAGGGACTAGAATCCTCAAGATAGGATGGAAGATAGGATAACATGAAAGAGAAGAGGGGGATGAATGATAGCATAATGGAATGGATAAATGAATGGAGGATAGGAGGATAGGTGGATAAAAATATGGATGCTAAGAGCATGAATGGATGAAAAGTGTGTAATAAGGGTACAGATGCCAAGAAATGTTCAAAGCATATATTATTAAATTCCCCTATATTTATCAAGATCCAAAGGTGGGTGAAGGAATTGAAATAGATATAATATGATGGGTATGATTGTTGGACACCAATATGCTGGATAAGTAGCTATGAGAAACTTTCTCGAAAGTGTAGAGAGCTAATGTATGAGAGATATAAAAATGATGCCCTTCCTTCAAGTTGTTATCATGGTATTTTCCCAAGGAACATACTTTCCAAGTTTTCATTGGAGGAAAAAAATTTCTTGTTTTTTTTTTTAACAATTTGAAAGAATTTTTTTTAATTTTATAGGACATTTAGGGGTGGAAAGGACTCAAAAATTTTATTAGGATGAGTAAAATATGAAAATACATGTATTATATTGTTTTATGGGGAATATATGTTGGATAATGGATAAAATGTTTGAAAATGTTTATATGGAATTCATATCCTAACCTAGGAATATAAACTAAGATCTCAAATGTCCATGGCACATCATTGGAATTATAAATAATTGTATCTACAATCCTAGTAGGGAAGTTGTAAACTTTTGGCTTATGCTTCTTTTGTTTCAATGGAACTGATATTGTGAAGTGGGTTGATGAACTTGATAAAATGGAAACTTTCAGCAATACGAGTGAAATACAGAATTAAAAACCAACATAGTAAGTCTGATCTAGAAATGAGACATAGAAAAAAACTTGTAGATGAAATTTGGAGCCAAAAATGCTAGACATGGTTGGAGGGTTACCTAGTCCTAAGGGTGACTAAAATTATACCTTAAAGATTTACAAATATGTTTTTGTGGTTCCATAGGCCTGTATTCCAGAATTTTAGCCAAAAATCACCACAAGGTATTTTTGAGTTTAGAACAACATAAAATAGTCATGAAAAAAAATTGAGACTATAATTGAAATTGTGAAGGCCAATGCTAGAAATGGTTGCAATTTCAATGAATTTGGGTAGGAAAAGTGTATTAGGTGACCTATCCCAACTAAAATAGGACCACAAAAAGGGATTAAAGAGTATTGGGGTTCGCAATATTAAATAAAATCCTAATTTGAGTATTTGATAATAATTATTGTAGGAGGAAAAGCTAGGCATTTGATAGCATTCATAAATCCTACATCAATGAATGTACGAAAACAAAGTATAAATAGGGAAATAATGTAAGAAAATGTAAACCATCCTTCATATGCTTGAAACGATCCCCTTCATTTCCCTTCTTGCTTCTCTAATCAAATAGAAATGTGGCTCTCAATTCCATTGCAAATGTATCGAAAGAAAGCCTAGGTGAGAAGATTCAATGTATGGTTTTCGAAGACAAATTAGCAACATATACATACCAAAATTGGGTCCTAATACATTGAAAAATGAGCTCCATTTATAGAAAAATTCTTCATTAAAATGACATGATAAAATCAAGGAATGTGATAGATGCATAATTAATTCCAAAACAGCAAATTAATATAACATGATTATGCCAAATTGAATGACAAACTGGGAGCAATTATAGTCTTTTGATTTGAGGAATTAGTCAAGAAAATTTAGTGGAGAAATTGGTTGGAGAAATTATACGAAATGGGTAGAATGAAATTAGGGATGACAAATTATGACAAAATTAGGAGAAAAGTTAGGGAGATAAATGTGGGAATAATTAAAAAAAATTCATTTATTAGTTAGCCCACAAAACGGAAATCAACCAATTGAATAAAATATTTAATTATGACACAATACCTAGGATAAATGAAATGAATTCATTTAATGTAAAGAGAGATGTTATAAATGGATTGATAATTAAAGAATTATTTAGTCCTAGGAGAGAGACATAAGTCAAGATGATGTCATGAAAAAATTAACATGATCAATATAAGGATTTAATGGTTGATTTATATAATGATTGACAATTTAACTAAAATTAATTTAAATGAATGCTCAAGATCGATCATAATGATTCAAATGAAAAGGACAATTGACAAAAATAAATGATTGAGGTAAAATCGATTGATGATTGATAAAAGACAATTGATTGATAATAATCGACAAGAAGACATCAAGAATTTATTGGAATTGATTAAAGTTGATGCTAATTGATGTTGATTAGGGTAAAAATGATAATTATATGACATTGATAACTAACCATGATCATGGAATGAAAATTGAGATTGACATTGATAAGAGCCAAATTGAAACGACTGAATAGGATTGAATAGGAAGAGAAACTAGAAGAATTGCATCATGTTGACAAATGATAAAACCAAATTTGCAACATAGAGGAAGTGTTAGTAGGAATGAAAACCTAAAAGAAGGTAACATTTACATGTTAACATACAATGACATAGACGACCATTTTTTACTGACTACATTTTGCCCCTCTCTGAGACAATGCAATTCTCAGTTGTGTTTCAAAGAGAGTAAAGAAAAATCATGTTAAATATTTCCCTAGGAATGATGGGTTACAAGGGTACCCCCTCAATAAATTGCATGAAAAAATTAGAAAATAGGGCAATTTGTCAGAAATAATGCTGACTAGACCAAAATGACTGTAATGAGTGACTAAATAAATGTTAGTAGAAACAGAAAATTAGATAAAGAATAATAAGCAATGAAGAAACCTTGATTTTGCAAATACACTATAGTGTAGAGAGCCTTTATTTGAAATGGTAAAATGGATGTGTCATACCATAACAAAGAAAGATAGGGTGATAATGTACTCCCTTTTGCGTTAAATAGACACATTCTAGACAAGGAATATTTCAATGCATCCTGAGACATTGTGTATATTTAGGGTCTTGAGGTATATGTGATAGTCACAAAGTGAATGCACCAACCTAGCCACCTAGGACATACCTACCCTGAAACTACATGAAAACATCCTACAAACAAAAAACTAAAAACAAGAAAAACCATGAACCATTCAGCCACTCTAAATCATTTAGTGATATCATTGAGAAACATAGGAACATGATCGAGGATAAATCAATTAAAAGATAAGACTCACAAATCCAAACAAGTGAAACAACCATTATGATCTTGTAGTCAAAATTGATAGTTTGTCATTAAGAGGATGATTATAATGTTTACTTTTAGAAATAAAGTACTCCATCTAAGATAGGAAACAATTTGGTTTCGGGTATACTACACCCTATATAAAAAAATGACAAATGACAAAGGATTGATAATGTTGACATTGTTTGATGGGACAAGTTGATCAGTTTGATTACCAACTTGATGGGACAATTTGTCAATTATCATGTGATTTGTTAAGTGTAGTGTTTTGTGTGTTCTATGGTTGTTGCTGACTCAAATGTCTATATATACAAAAGGGACAATTCATTATTTGAATTAAAATGATAGGTTTTGGATTTTTTTGAGTGTTTTCAAATTTTTTGAGTTTTTAACATTATTTAATTTATTTTTTTCTTTTTTCAGGACATTTTATGAATGTTCTTGGATTACTTTTTAGGACATTATTTAATTTTTAAGGATATTTTTAGGACATTATTTAATTTTTAGGTATTGTTCAGGGCATTATTTAATTTTTAAGATGTATTTAGGACTTTATTTAATTCTTAAAGATTATTTTGGGATATTTATGCATTGATTTGCTGCTAGTGTCTAGCATAGAAAGGAATATGATTAATGGATAAATAAGCTTGCTAAAATGTTTATGGATGAAGGGAAGAAAGAAGCCATTTATTATGGAGACAGAGTGGATTAAATTTCTAAGGTCTATCATGTGATGGGATAAGGTAATGGATATGCCAATGTAAAATAATGTCATCGCATGAGGGACATGTCAAGAGTTTTTTGCATTTTATGTCCTTATGTCAAATCAAGATCAAGGGACATAAAAGAGTGCATGGATGGTGATAGGATATGGATAGGAAAATAAAGATGAAAAAATGGATAAGGAACATGAATAAGATAAGGCATATATACATAATCTAGTTTGTCTATATCCAAAAGGAAAGGAAAAAATAAGCACAAGACATAATCTAGTTTGTCTTCTCCCACCTCTTCTATAGAGGTTAATCCTAAGAAAGAGAGACCAAAATGAAATTATTACAAGAAATCTAGCCATAGTGAAAAAACTATTATAAAAATAATAAAACCATATGTGGCTTTTGTATGAAAGAAGGACATGATGAACCTAATTGTTACAAGAATGAAATCCATGAGTTAAAAAAGTTACTCAAGGAGCATCATATTTCACCTTCTTTGAGGTCATGCTTTGATTACCACTTGTGCACCTAGAGATGTTCGATGGATCATTGATTCAAGAGCTTTAGTTCACATCACCCATTCAAGAGATACGTTGATTTTGGATTCTATTAGAGAACCATTTCAAGATAGACCTTGACTGCAAACAATTAGTTTTTTCATGCTCCAGTTGTTGGTGATACATATTTGGGTATAGGAAAAGTGCATAATTGAAGCATTGAAAATTGTCATTGGTCCAATTTATGCATCATGTTTGTGTGCCCACTTTCATGTGTCCTATCCTCATCCTTTGTCCATGTACGTTCAAGCTTGATTATTTAAATTTAATGCCATGTACACCCTTTTGTGGCTCCCACATTTAGATACCTAGCCCCTAGCTACTTGTTCTGGTCCTCTTTGAAAAAGGACCAAGGAATAGAATGCCTTGGTAAAGACTAGGGTACCTAAAAATTCCTTGGTCCCTCTCAAAGGGGCTCCAATTTGAACTAGGGGAAGAACCATATCTCCTTGCCAACATTTGATCCTCGGGGCTATGAATCCCCATTGGAGGTCAACCTAATTAGTGAATTACTTAGGGAACCCTATATAAGGCTATCTTATCAACTTGTTTAAGACCTAGAACATCAATTAGTGTATTTGTGTATATGTGAAGCACTCATTATTTTTGAGTTTCAAGGTTGCATATTCATCATCAACTATTATGGAGAAAATTTACATCAATGTTCAAGCAAGCATGTTTGTGTGATTAGGATTTTTCAGGTTCATTTGTTTGCCATGCCATTACATTCAACACTTGTGATTATTTGCATTATTTCAATTCATGGTTAATTCCAAAATCAAGGTTTGACCTAGGGAAAACCCCTATTCCCAACATCATTCCCTTTCTTTCTGAGTGTAGGAAAAAGGTGTGGAGCTGCACTTAGGAAATCCAGTAGAGTCAATAGTGATGAATAGATGGAGTTTTGATGATGCAAATTTTAGAGGACTAGGGTGAATTTGTACTAGCTAGTCTCAAAAAATCATGCTAAACTTCAAAGGACAAGTTTTAGACATCTCATTTTGATCGGATCTAGGTTGGTGGATCCATGGGACATGCTTTCGCTTAACTTTTCTATTAGATCACTTCAATAATCCCTTATTTTACCCTAATTTTATAATCATTACAATTCAACTTAGAAAGAAGGAAACTCACCACCCCACACCATTGGGTAAATCTACTAAGCACTCTCGGCCCTCCTAATCAAATTGAGGCTAGATCTATTTGATTTACCCCCTTATTTTAATGTATTATTAATTTGGTCAGTCAATGATTTTGTTTATTGAAACCCTAATTCCAAATTTACACCATTACATTTTGGTGATCTCGACTCCTTGGATGCTTCTTTTTTTATTTATGATCTCATATCTAGATTTTAAGAATTTAAAATTTTTGTACACTCAGATTATTTTCTAGTGATATTTGGGCACAATAAATTGAACACTCTATCCCATCTCCACATGTTGTCTTCTTGGTGGATTATTATTTCTTTCATAGAAACATGTATATGTTCCTCCAATCACATCTCCATTACCACCTTTTACAAGCTTCTATTTAGTTGTAAGAATTAGTTTGGCTGGTTACTATCATAGGAGTTCTCTATCTTACATGGAACCATATATATGTATATGTTAGTTTGATTATATCTAATCAAGGAGGTTTAGAGAAGAAAGTAATGATGCAGATATTCGTGAAGACCCTAATAGGAGAAACAATCACTCTTGAGGTCAAGAGTGGTGATACCATCGACAATGTCGAGGCAAAAATTCAAGTGGGTGTTACTTTTTGTAATAAATATTTTCTCTCTATCCTTCCTTTTGTTAATTGGGTAATACTTTTATTTGAATATTTTTAGTTAATTTTTTCTATGGGGGCATATGTTATAATTAAGCAATTTCATAGCTTTCAGTCAGAACTATCATGTTAGAATTAATATTAGTTTTGCTGAAATTTTAGTTGTAGCTTTTACTCATCCCTTATCGAAGATAGGTTTTTGATTATACTAATGGATTTTGTATATTGAGTGTTGTTCAAAGACAATGAAGCTATCCCATCAGATCAATAGTGGTTGATATTTACTAGGAAACAGTTAGAAGATGGATAAACTCTTGCGGATAATAATATCTAGAAGGAATCTCTGCATTTGGTGTTGAGGTTAAGGGGAGGCCTTTCCATTAGGGTAAAAACCCTTACTAGAAAAGAGGTAGAGATTGATATCGAACCCATTGATACCATCAAGTGGATCAAAGAGATGATCAAGCAAAGAGAAGGAATACCACCCATACAACTAAGGGAGGAAGTTATTTAAAATATTGCTGAGATTTTATTTTAATCTTATTTTGGTGGGTTGTTTTGGTGATTTTGGATAAAGATACATGTGGTATTCTTAGGGTTGTTTGGATTAGGATATTTGTTCCAATGATTTCTCTTTAAGCATAGTTTTAGTTTTCCTAATAATTGTAACTTCCTATATTTAGAGAATGAAAAGAGGTAAGACACATATGTGCATTTTCATTACCAACTAAATGTGGTAAGGTGTTGAAACAACAAAATACTATTCTTGATTTTAATCTTTAGTATTGTCCTACAGACTCATCTCTTGGGGAAAACAACTGAATGATGAGAATACAACCAAAGATTATGGTGTCGAGGGAGGTTTTTTTGTCCAACTTGTGTTGGCATTGCGGTTGGGGGTAATAAATTAATTAATATCAATACAAACATTCATTTTCTTCTTTATGTCATTTTAATGAGATAGCACTAAAATATTGAAAATAGAGTTGATGTATGGCATATAAGTATCTCATTCTCTATTTTGACACTGAAGTAAAAATCTGTTGAGTAGTATTGTAGTTATGTATAGTTTGTTCTAATGTAGTAGTGGTGTTAGACAATTAAATACAACCATGTGGAGAATTGTGCAATATGTTGTCATGTACCTCTGTACCCATCTTAATTTTACATTAAATTGGAAGTATGGATCGTTGAGAGATTTTTCATGCCCAAATGATTGTAGACCAAGTACGCTATACACTGAATGAAGGTGCACTTAATAGAAACACCTAATGGAGGTGTCCTTAATAGATAAACACTTAGTGGAGGTGCACTTAATAAAAAAATTGTATTGTTTAAGCATAAGTATCCATTGATGAATGTCTTGGAATTAGTAGTTTTTCTACTACTAATATTTCTTATTTTTTAGCCATTTCTATAGACGGATAGTTGTATAGATCTGAATAGGTAGGGGTGAAGTTAGAAGGCCTAGGATTTCCAAATGGAATGACTAAGAGTTATATAATATATTTAACTAGAATTTTAATATTTTATAAATAAAATTTATGTAGAAGATATAAAGAGATATCGAATTTAAGAAAGTTTAACCTTTAGCATAGCTTAACTATTTCATATGGTTAATGATTTGGAAGCAATTTTTTTTTTAAATCTAGATTTAAAAACATAATTTTTAGAATTTAGTCTTATTTTAGAATATGAAATTATTTGAATGCAAAAAAAATAGAAGTTTCCTTTGAATCTAGTTTTAAAAACATAAAAATATAATGTTTTTTACATTTAATAAATAATAACAATAGGAAGTTTCTTTTTAATTTGGACTTGTTTCTTTTAAATCTAGATTTTTTTTGAATTTAATAAATAATAATAGGAAGTTTATTTTTAATTTAGATTTTAGTGTTTAACTTATTCATTGTCTATCTATAATTTTAGCTACTACAACATCCTCTTCAACCTCTAGTGTGCAATGTCTTCTTCATTGGGGTTCACTACAACTACAACTTCTTCATGTAGGTCTACTACATCTTCTTTCTCATTCAAGTTGAACTCCTTAATATTTTTGATCTCCTATCCAAGAAATACATCTTTTTAGGTCCACAATAGGGTCAGTGCAAGAAGATGAGTCCACTTTTTAGCCAAAAAGTGGAAGTGTTTTCCCTGATTTTCAGGTTTGTCTCATTTTGAGCTTAAATTTTGAAACACTTGGAGATTGAATCCTGGAAAAAGTCAGTAATATAAAAGATAGCCCTTTGAGTTTACTTTCCAAATATGTAATTTATTTTTATACCCACATAATAAAAAATAACTTTTTGAATGGAGTTCTAAAAACTATGTTTTAAAAATGGTTGTTTCAGGACCATACCATGCATGTGTACAACCCACACTTTTTGACACAATTAAAATTATTTTCTCAAAACATTTTCGGAAATGATTTGTAACACACTGAAGATTGATGAACATATTTTTTTGTTTTTTTTTTTAAATAATTTTTTTAATTAATTTTTTAATGACTGTAGTTATCTTTTTAAAAATTTGATGTGTATGGACCACATAATTTGACGTAAACTTAATATTTTTTGAATTTTTTTTGTTTAACTAGAAAATAATTTTGTGTAGATTGATGACATAATTTTTTTTCAGAACTCATTAAAATAAAATAGTTATTAAATTAACAAAATTAGTTAATATTTCAAGTTTATGGACCCGATTTAGTATAAATTAAATGAAAAATAGTTAAAATAATCAATTTTTAAAATTTTTCACATATTTAAAATCTAGACAGTATAATATGAAATGGGTTTTAATTTCGTATAAAAATTCTCTAATTAGAGGCACATAAACTATTTCAGAAGTTCATATTTGTGCTTTCGCTCATGGAGATTTGAATTTCCAGTTCCATGTCTCAGGTGTGGCCATCCTAGGCCTATCCCAGACCTAATCTAGAGGCAAGTGGCAGGTTGTGGAATCAACTTCCACAAAATGTCAAAATGGGGGCCCGTTTACGAAACGGGGGCCCGTTCCTAAAATTACCATTATTGTCCAAAAATGACAAAATGCGCTTGAAAAAAAGGGGTAAAATCAGATTTAAAAATGGGGGCCCATTTTTTTAAAATGGGACCTTGGTTCATTTTCAAGCAAGCCCTCATTTGAGAATAAAACGGGGGCCTATTTAGTTTCACCTCGGGCCCCCATTTCTTTTTGCCTTGGGGGTTGGAAGCAAAAACGGGCCCTTGTTTTTTGAAAATGGGCTCTCATTTCTAAGAGCACATTTTCCAATGCACAAACTTCCACCAATTTGTGACCCATTACCTTGCACTTACCCAATAATGTCTACTACGAACTCTACCTGAACTAAAATTCTTCCTCTTCTGCTACCTCAATCTATGAGGTACTTTCACCTTCATCATGTTCTTTGTTTTCACTCACCAAATGACAATCCACCATGACCATTTTCTCCTCTCCTCTCTCTTCTTTTCTCACCTCATTTATTTTCTTCTTTTCATTTATGTGGGATGCTCTCATATATTTCTCCTCCCATTTGCAATTGCCTTTTTTCAATGTGATTCACCTTTTCCCATAATTCTCTTTCATTCTTGCTAAAATATTCCTTTCCAATTCAAAGAGAGGTTTTATTTTCTACTTCTTCCCAATATTTTAAAAAAAATGAGATTATCACGGGTCTCTTAATGAAATACCTCATCTTCACCTTCAAACATATCTGCTTCTCATCTACTACAATCTTTCATTCCTACTCTTCACAACTTCAATTTCTTAACCACTTAAAGACTTTCCACATTGGCAATGATTATTTTGAGCTCTCAAACACCATATCACACTTTCAACACTTTTTTCACATCTTATCCCTAGGACTCCACATACACCTACAACAATTCTCTCAATTCTCTTTGATGACTCTACCACTTCAAACTTCATCTGACAGTCCTGGTGTAGACTCTACATGCTTAACACCACTAGCTTTAATGCCAATTGATGCAAGAGAGACTCACTCTTTTAGAAATTTCAAAAACTAATAGACTTTAAAGTAAATAAAAAAGACTCTATGGTTTCAATAGAATAATTATATTGCAATAAAGAAATAATTTTTTATTTCCACTAAGTCTTTAAACAAATTTACAATTAAGGTCTTTCATCGACCTCTGCCTCTCTTCACATTTCTTCTTCTTTCTCTCTTTGCTTACAACTTCTCACTTTAATCTCTTTACCATATGAGGTGTCCTTAACAAAAACACTTAGTGGAGGTCCACTGAATAGGAAATTTTTACTATTTTAGCATTAGTATCCATTGATGAATGTCATGGAATTACTATATTTCTAGTACTAATTATTTCTTAATTTTTTAACCATTTGTAGAGATGGATAGTTGGATAGATTTGAATAGGTAGGGGTGAAGTTGGAAGGCCTAGGATTCCCAAATGGAATGAATAAGAATTATACAATATATTCAATGAAAAGTTGAATCATTCAGTTCATCTTCTAGATGATTGCTCAATTTGTAGTGTATCTAGGAAATGAAAAATAAAAGTTATCATTTTAATATGTTTAGGATTATATATATTTTATTTATAATATTGAGTATTTATGGAAACATTTCTATATGAGGGATAGTTTATTTTCTTTTGTAGTTTTTTTATATTGTTAATTATTTATAAATATTTTTTTCATGCAAGAAAAAACATGTTCCTTTTGAACAACTAGATTAGTAAACATCTATGGAAGACCAAGAGTCACAACTTAGGAATCCACATTAGAAACCAACTATTGAAAATAAAGAATCCCAACTTAGAATTCCATATTAGAAGTACCCTAGGAATTTTAACTTGTGTCTCAATATAGTGAACTCAATAATTTAACCAATTAAGGTCAACCCCTTAAGATGCTTTGGTAGTTTTAGAATCTTCAAGAGTGAGGATATTCACTTGGTAAAAGGCTTGAGTTTGTTTTTTCAAATCGAGTTAGGTGTCCATAGTTCTATATCACTATTTTAAGAGAATACCATAGGTGATATATTTTTCCACCATTTTTGTATTGAATAAAAATATTATTACAGTTAAGTAATGGAGTTTATAGAAGAGAGTTATTCAAATTTTGTTTGTCACTTTTATGAGTTAAAATTGGGGAACCTAGATTGATTGTGCCCACAAGTAGTCAAAGCTGAAAAACATGAACCACTTGTTCATAGTTGTTTAAAGTGAAGACATGTAATACATAAAAAATTCCTCCTATGGTAGGAAATTTTTGTATAAAAATAAAGGCACATGATGATCTTGCCACATGCATATTTATGAAAGACTAAATAAAGTGCACACTTTTAGGTGTTGAATTGAATGTTATTTGTTAAGATGCTATATTGATAATTAGAAAAATGTTAACATTTTCAATATATTGTAATGACAAATTATTAAAGGATAGTGAGATTTTTCTAAAGGCCATGCTCGAAGAATTCAAAATTTGTATCTTGTTGTTCCTTATTGTAAAATGAGAGTGGAGAGCTATCCAAATCTCCTCTAAAAGACAGTTAGTCCAATCATAATTGAAAATCATAGGTATGCAAAAGTCATTTCTCCTATCAATGCCATCAAAATTTGAGTGAATAATTATACTTTGTGAGAAATGAGTACAACTATACAATTTTTTTACTGTGTTGTCACTTAATATTACAATTATTTACAACATATATGCTAAGGTAATTATTAACTAAATTGACATCATCTACATCATGACTAGGGAAGATCAACAAGCCTTTGTACCAGTGCCAAAAAAATATCTATAATGCTTAGCTCATTATTAACTAGTCTATATATCATGAGTATATGAGCATCACTTGAATGATGGGTTGAAGTCATGATTTTGACTATAAATTGGTCTTAGTTTTGCATTTGGAATGATGCATCCATCCAAAATGTATAGTGTCGTTGATTAGATAGGTAGAACTTTGCCATATTATTGTTTTATAGATTTTCTTTGCTGACCATATGATACAAATGGATGAATATGAAAATGATCACTAGAGGTTTCCTATCGATGCCCAAGTTGACAAAACATTTTGACTTAATGGGTTTTAGTGAAAGTTGAATTTCAAGGCTCAACTTTTATTTATAATACCTTTGGGCACAAATTTAATACATTTGAAATGTTTTAGTATATCATGAAACTTAATCAAAACATTTTATTTGAGTTTTATTATCCCTTAGACTCACACAATATTCTTTATAATTGAGAAAACATTATATACATTTTTAAAAAAAATTTCCAATCTTTTGAGTTGAATTGTTTGAAAAAGGAACTTCATCGTGACAACATTTTTCTTCTCTCCTAAAGAATTAGGTGTTTGATCGTGCTACCCATTTATTTATTGCTAAGCCCTATATTAATTTCTTGTAAAAACCACCACCCAAAAAAACATGGAAAAACCACTAGCGCGTATAAGGTTATAAAATTTGAAATGACCATGTACGCGCTTAGGTTTGTTGTTCCTGAGCCTAGAGAAGGTAGCGCGTAAGCGCCGCTTTTAGAAAACTTAGCGCATATGCACTACCTCTAGGAAAATGAGCACCTACGCACTACTTATAGGAAAATGAGCATGTACGCGCTAATAATCCCTAAAGGACTCAGTATGTGGTACCTGTCAAAAAATTTGAAAACAAAATTGGTCTTATTTTCCTGTGAAAGCCACATTTATATTTTCTTTTTCCTTCATTTTCTTTCCTAAAGTACGAACGAGGTGCTATATTTCTCCTCTAGACACTATAGATCAAGATTAGTTTTTGTTAATTTTTGTATTTCTTTCCTGTTTGTTCAATTTGTTTTACTTTTTGAATTTAATTTCATTAATTTTGATTAGGTTTTCTCATTTTTTGTTTCAAAACCAGATTCTTCTAAGCCTCAACAAGAACAACCAAATGCACCTCCTGAAAACCCACATGATACACACCCAATTCTTCCTTTTGACCACAGACCTGAAACAAAGGAGCAATTAATTAATCAGTTTGGGAAAAATACATCTAAAATCAATAGATTGATTGATAAATTGAAAACATCTCAACTTGAGCATCATCAATCCCTCGCCACTAGCCTAGAAACATTAGCTAGTGGTGCCATAGTTGTTTCCACACAAATTACCAAATGGGGAAACTTTAGGGATAGGTGTCATCAATTCTATGTTGATGGGTTATAATACAAGGGAGTCAAAAACAAAAATATTAGTAAACAAGAAATATGTGCCCTTTTCGTTGATCCAAAAACTGGTCACTCATTACCTTTAAATGCAAAGAGGTTTCCCATACATTGGTGTACCAATGTGCAGATGAAGAATCTTTTTTTGGTAAAGGTGGTGGATGGTCTTTGATGATCCACCTTGTAATAATTATGAGGTTCCATTGTATTTTTTGAGAAAAGTATATTGTGAGTTTGTTTTCAATGTGCAGCCAAACTATTTTTACATGAGACAGTTCCATTGTAGAGGTGGCGACTCTGCCTAAGATAGACCCGAAGCCCGTAGGCAATTACCCATGAAGAGTCACTACCCCCTAGCACCCAAACCCAAGGTGCATCTATTAGTAAGATGAGAGGGGGGGTGAATCATATAAACTCACAATTCAATATATTCAACAGATTCAACCTCGATAGCCTTTACTTTAATATGCAACCTAGACTGTAAATCATTCAAACTCATAAATTGATAACTTTAAAATATCATAAGACATTTAACACCAGATTTAACATGGAAACCCAAATAGGGAAAAACCACTATGGGATTTGGGACCCACTAAGAAATATACCCTTCTAGAGTATGCTCGGTTAAAAGCCAATTCTGTTATAGATTACATAAACACATTGCTAGATGTGACCCAGTTAAGGGATTTCCCTCAGATCTGTTAGAATCTTGCACTTTATTAGATGTGACCTTGTCAAAGGATTTCAAACACTCAACTAGAATGTTACCTTGCTAGAGGATTTACAAATAAGACTATTAGGTCCACTCAGTTAAGAGATTTTCTGTCACTTACAAAATTAAATAATAGTAATAAAATATATCTGCAACTTCACATCTGAAATGCTAAAGAAAACTCTATGTGCTCAAAATAATATTGTCATAAGACTTATCTTGCTCCTTGCTAGGCTTCTCAATCTGTTCTTCAATCAGATCTTCAATCTTATGTGCTCGGTAATCACTACAACAACATCACTATTTTTCTATTTACCCACATACATTGTTCATCAACAATTCCTAACCGCTTAATCTCCTTGATCACATTTCCCATGATTAATCTTAGCCATCAGATCATTAAACTTGACTAGGTTCATTGAATCCTTCGATCTGAAAAACATTTTATCCCACCTTGGAACTTGTATTCCTTCCTTGGTACTTGTGCTAGGTTATGACTGTTTAATCTGCACTGTAGATCTAACTCTTGTATTTTCATTTTCGTAGATCCTCAACAAACTTCTTGCACAACATACCAATCATCTATACATCTCTAGCTCATTGGAATCCTTCATTTAATAATGATTTTATTCATCCAATGCATTTTGTTACTGCTTAGTTGTTACTCGGGTAATATTGAACTTCACTTGGTAGACATTCTTCCTTCTTTAACCGATATCGATAATCTTGGGGTTTACCGACTAGCTTCATTGCTCAGTAACATAGAATAGTATTAAACGTATATTCATCTACTAAATGAAATCTTTTCTTATTCTTATTTAGTCAATGAGTACACATATATAGGATATCAAAACAATCAAAACAACAAAATCTCAGCACTGTCTAACTCGGTAATAGTTGCCCATTGAATAACTTATTACTTCCCTTCATTTTAACATTCATTATGTGTCACTTACTGACATCTTTATACTCATCAAAACATACTTCTTAAGATATGGCAACATCATATTGAATCAGAAAATCAATTTCTTGACATCAATGACAAAATAATGTTATTAAGATAGTAATTATCCTTTATCAGTTATATCAATAATCTCCAACAACCTTCTCAATATCCTTATACCAACAAACTTATTGAAATGCCAACAATCTCCCCCTTTGGCATTGATATCAATACCAAATTTAATGGCAATACAAACTTGATTTATTCCAAGCGATTCGGATTCGGATTGTTGTTAATCTTCCCCTATTATCCTTGATTTCTCCTGAAATTCTCTCCCCCAGTCATTAGTCTTCTCCTATCTTCTCCTATTAGTCTTCTCCCCCTTTGACAAAAATGCCAAAAAGTAAAACTAATTCATGATTTCTTCCCCTGTGAAGTAATTTCCTTGTAGTTAAAACATATACAAATGTATCATCTCAGTCTCGGTCAGAGCATCTTTTCTTCACTCACTATTTCCTCCACAAATTTAGGTGACCTCCTAAATTGTGTAAATCAACATCAACTCATTAATAGTATTCTGTAGAGTCATAGAATTGACGCTTTCACCGAAGTCTATCAGTGAGTAGAAGATAGGGGTAGGACCCCTAACTAGCTTCTGAGATACTCAAAAGTGTCCCTTGACAGTGGCTTTGTGAAGATGTCTACTATTTGTTCCTTTGAACTAATATAATCCAGCACAACTTCTTTTCTTGGACTTCTTCTCTGAGATAATGATACTTTATAGAGATATGCTTTGTCTTAGAGTGCATTACCAGATTCTTTGAAATGTTAATAGCACTAGTATTATCACAGAATATAGTTACTAGCTCGGTAACTTTCTCATTCATACCTTCCAACAGTTGTTTGATCCATGCTATATTGGTACAATTCAATGTTGTAGCGACATATTCAACTTTAGCTATTGACTGTGAAATGCATCCTTGTTTCTTGCTAAGCCAACTTACTAGTCTTTCACCTAAGAAGAAAGATCCACCGCTTGTGCTTTTCTTGTCGTCAATGTTTCCTACCCAATCAGCATTAGTATAGACTTTTAAATCAAAATAATTCCTCTTTTTATATACTAAACCATAATCTTCATTGCCTCTCAGGTTTCTAAAATTTCTCTTGATTGCTGTCATATGGGTTTCTTTGGGATCTGCAAAAAATCTTGCAACTATACCTATTGCATGTGCTATATTAGGCCTGTTGTGAACTACATATTGCAACTTTCCAATCATATATTGGTAAAGTGTCTCATCAACAGATGCAGATTCATCATTCTATGATAGTTTACAATTGGTAGTCATAGGAGTACTTACAGATTTAGAATCATCCATTCCAAATTTCTTCAAGATTCCCTTTATATACTTGGATTGAGTAATGAAAATCTCATCTTTCATTTGCAGTATTTGTAAACCTATAAAATACATTATTTCACCAATTAATGACATCTCAAATTCTTTGCACATTTCATTTCCAAAGTTCTTGCATAAAGAATCATTTCCACAAAAAAAATATCATCAACAAATATGGCTGAAATCAGTATTCTATTGTCCTCATCATTCTTCATATACATGTTGTTTTCACTTGTTCTCATAAAACCAATCTTGATTAAGTAAGAATGCAATCTCTCATACCATGCTCTAGGTTCTTGCTTTAGGCCATATAAATCCTTGTTCAACTTACATACCCGATCTTTATTCTTCTCTTCAATAAATCTTTCAAGCTGTTCAATATAAACTTCTTCTTCTAGTATACCATTCAAAAATGCAGATTTAACATCCATTTGATATACCTTGAAATTTTTGTAAGCAGCATATGCCAACAATGTTCTTACTCCCTCAAGTCTTGCCACAGGTGCAAAAGTCTCACCATAGTCTATTCCTTCTTCTTGAGCATAACCTTTGCGGACTAGCCTTACTTTATTCCGAATGACCTCACCTTTTTCATTTAGCTTGTTTCTGAAAATCCACTTTGTACCAATTACATTTTTCTCTTTTGGTCTTGGGACCAGTGTCCATGTTTAATTTTTCTTAATTTGTTCAATCTCTTCTATCATAGCATTTACCCAATCTTCATTGCTAAATGCCTCTTTTACTATCCTCGGTTCAATTTCTGATATCAGACATGTGTTCTGTCTTAGTTTGTTTCTTGTCATCACTAGATCATCCTTATCTCCTACAATCTGACTTGATGCATGATTTCTTCTGACATATTTGGCTAATATAGGCTCGGTAGGCTCTGTATGATCTTCTTCATCAGTCGGTAACTGGGTATTTTCTTCATTTTCTTCATCAACTTTCTCGGTAGGACTTCTAGGTTGAACATATACAAACTCCTCATAATCTTCTAGTTCTTTGGAATTTCCTTCATCATTTCTTTCTGCAAATTCATCAATTTTCATATTTCCACTTTCCACTATTTTGTTAGATGATTTGATCAGACATTTAAATGCTTTACTTCTAGAAGAATAACCAAGAAATGTTCCATCTTTGCTTTTCTGATCAAACTTCCCAATTCTGTCATCTTTGCGAACATAACATCTACTCCCAAATATTTTAAAATAACTTACATTAAGTTTCTTGTCATACTAGATTTCATACGGTGTCTTCAAAGTTCCTTTCTTTAGTTGTACACAGTTCAAGGTGTAGACTACAGTGCTTATTGCTTCTCTCCAAAATGTTTGAGGTACCCTCTTTTCTATCATCAAGGTTTTGGCACAATCTACAATAGATCTGTTTCTTCTTTCAGCTATCACATTTTGCTATGGAGTTCACGGTGCAGACACTTGTCTCTTTATACCATGATCATTGCAAAATAAGTTAAATTCATCAGAAGTGAACTCTCCTCCTCTATCAGATCTAAGACATTTCAACTGTCTTCCTGCTTCATTTTCAACTCTTGCCTTGTATCATTTGAACATTTGAAAGGCTTCTAATTTTTGTTTTAAAAACACAACTGACATCATTATTGAGTAATCATCCATAAATAATATGAAGTATTTATCACCATAATAACTTTGAACTTTCATAGGACCACAAAGATCAGTGTTTACAATATCTAAAATTCCTTTAGAAGTGTAGGATTTACTTGTAAAGCTTGATTTTGTCATCTTACTCATCTGGCATCCTTGACACATAGCATTCTTAGGTTTTTCAAGCTTGGTAGACCTCTTACTTGGTTCTTCTTACTTATTTTGATCAGATCATCAAAATTTACATGACAAAACCTTTTATGCCATAACCAGGTATCTTCTATTTTTGTATACAGGCAATTTTTCCAAGTTGAGTCAAGATGAAATGTATTACCTCTTGGTTGAGTCCCAGTAGCAGCTAACTTTCCATATTTGTCATGAACTTTGATAATTCCCTTCTAAAATTCTATTTAGTATCCTGTATTGTTTAGTTGTGCTACACTCAACAAATTGTATTCAAACCTTCAACCCAATATACATCAAATAATATTTAGTATTGTCAAGAAGTGTGATATATCCTTTACTTTTTACCGGACATGGTGCATCATTACCAAATCTTACATAACCTCCATCATAATCTTCTAATTTAACAAACTTGTGTTTATCACCTGTCATGTGATGTGATCATCCACTATCTATGATCGAAAAATTATTATTATTAATGTGAGATATTAAGGCTTTTTATTCATAGCTTTCTTCATCTGATCCATCTTTGATAGCCATGTAAACAACTTCCTTTGTCTCAGTTTCATTGGATTCCTCATCAACTACTAGGCATGTCTTTCTATCTCTCCTTCTGAAGTATCGGTGCCCTCTGTAATGATTGTCTTTCTATCTGTCATCTCAGTATTCTCTCTTTTCACTAGATTCTTTGTCAAGGCAGTTAGAAGCCATATGTCCTATTTTATCACAGTTAAAACATTTCAAAGGTAACTTTCCTTTATACTTACCTTTGCCTCTTGGTAACCTTCTGGCCAATAATGCTTCAAACTCTTCCTTCTTTTTGATTTCCTCATATAGTTTGTGTACTTCTTCCATGTTTTTATGAAATCTCTCACTTGCTCCAGCATGATTTCCTTTAGCATACTTATACATTCTATCATTGTAATCATCAGATTCACCAAGATGAAAAGAATTGAATGCAAATTAAACTTTATTTACTAGAGACCCACTGTTATCAAAATTACTTAACTCAAATGCATGTAGCTTACCGATAGTGGCATCCAAAGAGACTATCATGTTTGGTACAAACTTTAATTCATTAATTGCAGAGACTCGAATGGCATAAGCAAGTAGAAGTATTCTAAGCAACTTACTTGTTACATCATTTTCTTCAATAGTTCCTCCTACTCCTTTGATTTGATTGACAATTTCCTTTAACCTTGTACTATATTGGATTATGTTCTCACCTTCATTCATTCTCATGGATTCAAATTGACCTCTTAGACTATCTACTTTTTCTCTTTGAACATGTTCATCACCACCATACACAGATATGAGCTTATTCCACATAGCTTTGGCATCATTACAACCTTCCAGATCATTAAACTTTGAGTCAGTCAATGCTGATGTTATTTCAATCATTGCTTGAATATGTTCTTCCTTTGCCTTTATCTCTTCCATTGTCATTGGGTAGGTGCTCAATGCAGTGTAATCATTCTCTAGATAATATGTTGCATATTCTCTAGTTCCTAATAAGTGCAGCTTCATCCTTTTCTGCCATGTGGAGAAACTTGACTTGTTTAGCTTTGGGGCATCCCTCTTATACATCTTCAGGTCTTGAATCAAGTTCCTTTAAACTTTTCTTCTAGATTCCAAAGCTCTGATACCAAATTTTAGTAAGATGAGAGGGGGGGGGGGTGAATCATATAAACTTACAATTCAATATATTCAACATATTCAACCTTGATAGCCTTTACTTTAATATGCAACCTAGATTGTAAATCATTCAAACTCATAGACTGATAACCTTAAAACATCACAACATATTTAACACCAGATTTAACATGGAAACCCAAATAGGGAAAAACCACTGTGGGATTTCGAACCCATGAAGAAATATACCCTTCTAGAGTATGCTCGGTTAAAAGCCAATCCTGTTACAGATTACATAAACACATTGCTAGATGTGACCCGATTAAGGGATTTCCCTCAGATCTATTACACTTTGTTAGAAGTGACCTTGTGAAAGGATTTCAAACACTCAACTAGAATGTTACCTTGCTAGAGGATTTACAAATAAGACTGTTAGGTCCACTCAGTTAAGAGATTTTTTGTCACTTACAAAATAAAATAACAGTAATAAAATATATCTACAACTTCACATCTGAAATGCTAAAGTAGACTCTATGTGCTCAAAATAATCTTGTCATAAGACTTATCTTGCTCCTCGTTGGGCTTCTCAATCTATTCTTCAATCGGATCTTCAATCTTCTGTGCTCGGTGATCACTACAGCAACATCACTATGTTGGCATTTTTGTGGTTTATGCTATGATTGTCATTGATGGACACACACTTGTATTGAGATCCCCTTTATATGTATGAGCTTATACTCAACCGGTATTTGTTCCAACCGGTATGTTGTATACTAGTCTCTAGACTAGTGGTGATTTTGCAAAATGTGTTTCTCGGTTTGAAGCGGCATGTCGACCCCAAGAAGTTCATAGATCACAAGTGGTATGTGGGAGCAAAGCGGCACAACACATTCTTACCAGTCTTCATTTTTGTCAAACCGGCAACCGGTAATACTCTATGATGAGTTACTAATTGACATTTTGTGATGAGTTACCAATCCACCGATTGTTTGATGCTGCCGACACATTGACGGTGATTCCTGTGTTGTGTTACTAAGTATGTCTAGGCTCATTGAACCTAGGAAATTATAAAGAAATCCTATTGAACCGACATGAAATCAAATTCCTTTAAAAGGACATCATGTCTAGGGTTTTAGGTGATTGCGAAAAGGGTTAATGTTGAGCTAGGGTTTAAGGTGGTTGTTGAGTTGTTGTAAGAGTGATCTTATCTGAGAAGATTGAGTTGTAACTAAGAGAGAGATAGAGAAGACTGAAGTAATGCTGGAATGCATTAGCTGTGAGCAATATTGGATCTAACCAAGCAGTTTATGCTATTAGATAGATCAAACACTTGTTGATTACTCACATCTTTAACAAGTCAGTAGCCCCTAATTGGGTAGGCCTCAAAGCCTTTGTAAAATCCTCTAACAAGGTGGTTCACACATGTGAATCTAAAATCCTCTAACTAGGTTGTCTTTAATTGGACTTATCTCCTAACAGGGATTGAGATTCCTAACAGGATCTGTTCTGGTGAAGAACATTGTAAGACCTTAACTGGTCTGACCTTAACCAATCCGGTTTCTATTCTGCAGATAGTGACTTGTGAGTTCCATCTCACCGTGGTTTTTCCCAATTGGGTTTCCATGTCAAATATCTTGTGTTATGGTTGTATTACTTTTGTGGGTGAATGTTTTATTCGCATTTTGGTTTGCATGTGTGGTAACTAGTTTGACTGTCAGATTGCTTTACCGGTTTATCTTTAGACTGTGTAAGTGTTTTAGTGCAAAGATTTTTGGCATACTAATTCACCCTCCCCTCTTAGTATTCATCAATTGGTATCAAAGCCAACCTTTCTATAAGTTTAACCACTTGGAAAGAGATACGGGGGAATACACCTTGAGGGAACTTACTCAATGGCTCACTAAGTCTAAGCAAGCCTATGATGATCTTATGGTCAAATACAAGGCATCTCAAGCAAAAAGAAGAGAACATGCAGAGAGACTGATGGAACTATTTGAAAGTAGTTTTGAAGATGAAGCTAACATGGAAGCCATGATTGCTGAAGTGAATAAGCTGAATGATTCAAACTCCAATCTGAGAAAGGAATTGGAGGGACTGACTATTCAGTTTAGTCAAGAGCTTGAGAATCGGAGAAAAGCTGAAGATCGGATAAAGGATAGAGATCATGAGATCTCCAAGTTGAAACAAGAGATTAGTGCACTGACTGCTCACCTTCATGAGAGAAGAATGGAAAATGAAGACATGCAAGGAGAACTGAACATAGCCATCACTGAAAATGCAAGTCTAATGGAGACAAATACTACTATTTCCAAAGAACTCTTTGAGTCAAAGGAAATACTTGCTAAGTTTGGCAAAAGTATTGTCAAGCTAGAGCAAAAGCTTGAGTCATCTAGACCGGCAAAGAATACCAATGGTCTTGGTTTTTCTGGACATGAGGAAGGAGAATCCTCAGGAACAAATGCTGAAGTATCAAAGAAGCAACCGACACTCAAAGGAAAAGGTAAGCAAAAATTCAAAGCTGTTTGCTTTAACTATCTTAAAGAAGGACACAGTGCCAATATATGTAGGAGCAAAGCCTACAATAATTTTCCTTATTTCATCAACAATGTACCTAGATTCAATAAGTTCAATGGTCATTGTTATGCATGCAACAAGTTTGGGCATAGAGCATTTGAATGTAGGTCTGTAGTGGATAACACTGGAAGATATCCTTAGAGGACCCAAGGAAATGGTCCTGAATCATTTATGAACTGAAACCACAACCGGTTTAATGACTTCAATCATCAGTCAAGAAGTGGTGGTCATCAAGCGGCAACCAGATGGAGAGAAAGTTGTATGATCTATCATGGTCATGGTCACACTGTTACAACATGTAGAAGAAAGAATGGAAACATGTACAATGGACCTTGGAGAGCACTTGGACTTGCTTGCTATCACTGCAACAAACCGAGTCACATTGTAAGATTCTGCAGAAGCAAAAAAAGTATATCTGATGATATACCGGTCACTCAAGAAGGAGAAATAGATGTTGAAAAAGTTCAAGGAGACATGAAGAAAACATGGAGGAAGAAACCAATATTGTCAGAGGAGGAACCGGTTTCTGCACCTAGTGTGGAAATATTAGAACCGGCAAACTAAGCCTCAAAGGCTTAGGGGGAGCAAACGGCGAAATGCTTTTGAACCCCTGATTGACACTGGTAAAAGACCTTAACTGGTATGTGATACCTATTGCTTGGCAGAAGATTGGAAATGGTAAAAAGGCAAATTAGGGTTTACACCCTAATAGAGGAGCATTAATGATGGTAGGTGAGAGACATGTATAAATGCAATTTTTCAAATCATTTCTCACTATCTGTTTTCGAGCGAAGAAAAGTTTTCAAGTGCAGAGCGAAGAAAAGATGATTTGAGCTTAGATTTCAAGAAATTGGATAACCTTGAAAGAGATTCAATTTTAGTTTGCAAGCGGTAGTGGAGAACTCAAAGCGGTGATTTGGCATCCAATGGAGAGTGAAGTGAAGCAGAATCTGGAAGCCCTAAATTCGCATTTGAAAGGTATTTTTCGTGTTCTTGAAATACTCTACAATGGCTTCCACATCTCATACATGTTCGAGTACATCCATAGAGTCAGAAAGTTTTATTCAAAGGAAGGCTAAATATAATGCTTTATCACAAGTTCCAGCTGGAGTCATAGTCGAAGAAGGAATTTCTGATTATATTGATTGCAAAATAGAAGACCTAGGGTCTTTAGCTATTCACACTCAGTTAGGTCTATTTTGTGGCAAGGACAAAAAGATCAAACTAGAGTTCAGTATCTTATAGAAGAAGAAACTCCATAATGTGGTATATTTTCTGGAAGACTTCACGGAGGATCACATCAGGATCATCTTGAGCAGAGTCCATGGTGACAAGATGTAACTGGAGAGGATGCATGATATCACGCCTGAGGCAATTCATGCAGTCATTGGTTTCTGCAACATAGGAGAAGTGCCAACCCTGAGAACGGTAAGCAAAATGGAAATGACCAAGCTCACCAGTTCGATAAGTGATTCACGAGGTATGATAGTTAATCCTATCAAGGATGGACTCGTGAAATAGACCTGCATGGTGATAGGCTACAAAACATTCTTAGCCAGTAGGATTAATTTTGTATCTGCTGCAGCAGTAAATGCCACTTACTAGATGATTAAAGAGGATAAATCATTTGACATATGCACCGGTATGCAGAGGCAACTCCTATTAAATCTTAAGGCAATCAAAAAGGACAATTCACTAAGGTTTAAGTTTGGACAACTACTAGTAGGGTTGTTTTTCTATTTCCAAGGCTACTTTCCAGGTGTAGGAGATGTCCAGTGGTCCCCTGACCAACCGATAACCAAGCAGATAAAGGAAAGTGTGCAAGCCATTGGAACCGGCTACCCTGAGGTACTAAACAAATACTTTGATGAGTTCAGAAGAAAGATGAGTCAAAGGGTAAGAATCTTAGGTGACATAGTAAAGAAATATGAAGATGACATCTGTTTCACTATTTAGGTGGACAAATGTCTAATGGAGGTTGTTGAGCCTAGAATGGAGGAAGTGGAGCCTATGGGCTATGAGGTCATGTTTGACATGTTGGAAGGGTATGCTTCAACCCTTATTGCCTCACCTCTTGATCCAAAGGCTAAGAGGACCGGAACCTACTTGGAGAGGATTGCACCAGTTGAAGAACCATTGGTAAAGAAGGGAAAAGAACTGGCAGCTAAGAAAGCTAAGGCAGTGCCTGCAGCATCGGCACCAGCTACCACTGCGACTCCAAGAGTGACCAAGCGGTCACGGGAAAAGAAGAAAACAGAGGTAACACCGACAAAACTCTTCTAAAGGAAGAGGAAGACTAAGGCAAATGAACTGGACTCCGAAGAAACCGAGTCTGATGAATAACCAAAGAAGGCTAGACAGACCAAGAAGATGAAGAAGAATGAACTGGCAACATCCGCACCAGTAAATATAGATATCTCCTCTTACAAACCTTTGACACATTGTCAAAGAATAGTAAAGAATATTACGAGAAAGTTACTTCATGATTTAATAGATTAATATGATGAATTCAATAGTGAGGAAAAAGATGAAGTACTACAGAAAATCATTCTTTATTTATGTAAAAATGACCGGTCACCATCAGAGATTAAATCTTAGACACTAGATTCATTATTTAAAGCATTGGATAACAAATGGTGCATTGCCATTGAAAAGGAACAGGAGATTAGGGAGAAATTTTTTGCACAGTACTTTCCTGAACTCTCAAATTCAGAATTGTTTGATGTATTGGATCAAAATAAAGGTCCCTTCTTCACAAGGAGAAGAAGACTCTGGTTGTTGGAGGGGAGAGTTGATGATGTAGAAAAATATACACATCAGCACATGGCCAATGCTATCAGTTCTCACAAAGCATGAATGGCCAACCTCCAAGCGGAAAAGGAACCGGTTATTTCCAAACTGGATGAGGTTTTTGATGAGGAAGGAAACTTGGTGGAAGAACCAATCGACACCATAGATGTCGATGCCCTAGATGTAGAAGATGTCACTCAAGACATACCTTATAAGGGTACTGAACAGGGGAAACAGGCTGATCAGGGTGGTGAACAAGCTGTGGACACATAGCAAGCAGCGAAAGATCAGGAAGAGAAAAAGAAGAAGGATGAAGATGAGAAACAGAAGAAAGAGGAAGAGAAGAAAAAAGAGGAAGAGGAGAAAAGAAAAGATGAAGAAAAGAAGAAGCAAGAAGAAGAAAGGAAGAAGAAAGAAGAAGAGGACAAGGAAGAAAAGAAGAAGAAAGAAGAGGATAAGAAGAAGGAAGAGGAAGAGAAGAAGAAAAAGGAAGAGGAAGAGAAGAAGAAATAGGAAGAGGAAGAGAAGAAGAAGAGGGAAGAAGAAGAAAAGGAAGAGCAGAAGAGGAGAGAAAAAGAGAAGAAAAAGGTAGAGGAAGACAAGGAAGAAGAGAAGAGAAGAGAAGTGGAAAAGAAGAAAGCTGAAGAAGCCAAGGAACGAGAAGCGGCAAAAAGCTCTCAGGTGGAGACTCTGAAGGCAACCGGAAGTCAACCCTCACCGGTTGATCTCTCTAGTCCTATCGATCTCCAATTTGTAAGTGAGTCAGAGCTTATGTAGAGCATCATGGTTGCTCAAGAGTGCCTTGAGATCATTTGCAGGAAAAAGGAACAGGACATCATCCAGGCAGCTGTAGATACACTTACCGGTCTAATTCCTGGCACTGATCTTCCTAACACTGATTCATCACTAGCACAACTCAAACTTCTGTGTACTATAGTGGATGATCAGGTGTAGAGTCTAGAAGAAGCAGCAGAGGCCAATGTAAAGAAAGAGCACCAAAAGGCTCTTAATGTTGCTCTAGTGAAGAAATTGAATTAGCTTAGGACTGAACTGCTAAAGGATCAAAAGGACATAAGGAGTTCCTTGGATGAGGGAAACTTACTACTCAACAAAATCTGTCAACCTCATCTGTTCTGTGATGATGTGCTATCCAAGAAGCAATAGCTTCAAACGGACTTATAGTCCTACTTGAGCACATTTAAGACTCCTTACGACTCCTTTAAAGCATATGGGAAAACTGTTCACCTGTTCCAGATCCAGTCAGCCAAGATGGAGCAAGAGATCAGCACAAGGTCTAGGGATTTGTAGGAGCTTCAACTGGTATTACTTCCATGACTACAAATTCTCTAGAAATGTTATCTAAACCTGGATGCCCTGACAGTCACACAATAACTGAGCACAATAGATGGCATGGAGGAATAGGTATCACAATGCAGATAGAGAAGGAAGTGGTGACCTCCCTACTTGAGTCCTGGTCTCTTTCCATGAAATAATTTTTGTAGGACTATAAAGCAGTTTTTGAGAAGTATTATTCATTATTGTCATAAACTCTTTTATATATATATGGAAACAGGTTTTTCAGTGGTACTTTGTCATTGTTGGCATAGGGGGAGAAGTATATGGTTTTAAATTTTGAAATTTTGGTATATCAGAGGGAGAAGTATCTATTTTGAAAATTTGATATATGCTGTGATATATGCTATATGCTCTGATGATTATGCTCTGTATGCAAAATTGCTATACAATCTATTGATTAAGGGATAGTGTATATGCTTGGGGGGAGCAATTTTGTTAATGACAAGTTTTTCGTAAAACACTGAGATGTCAAAATTTTATTTTCCTAAGTGTTGCCATCAATGCCAAAGGGGGAGATTGTTGGCATTTTTGTGGTTTATGTTGTGATTGTCATTGATGGACACACACTTGTATTGAGATCCCCTTTATATGTATGAGCTTCTGCTCAACCGGTATTTGTTCCAACCGGTATGTTGTATACTAGTCTCTAGACTAGTGGTGATTTTGCAGAATGTGTTTCTCGGTCTGAAGCGGCATGTCGACCCCAAGTGGTTCACAGATCACAAGCGGTATGAGGGAGAAAAGCGGCACAACACATTCTTACCAGTCTTCATTTTTCTCAAACCGACAACCGGTATTTTGTATGAATCGGTAATACTCTATGATGAGTTACCAACAAGCATTTGTGATGAGTTACCAATCCACCGATTGTTTGACGGTGCCGATACATTGATGGTGATTCCTGTATCATGTTACTAAGTATGTCTAGGTTCATTAAACCTACAAAATTGTAAACAAATCCTATTGAACCGACATGAAATCAGATTCCTTTAAAAGGACATCATGTCTAGGGTTTTAGGTGGTTGCGAAAAGGGTTAATGTTGAGCTAGGGTTTAAGGTGGATGTTGAGTTGTTGTAAGAGCGATCTTATCTGAGAAGATCAAGTTGTAACTAAGAGAGAGATACAGAAGACTGAAGTAATACTGGAATGCATTAGCTGTGAGTAATACTGGATCTAACCAAGTAGTTTGTGCTATTAGATAGATCAAACACTTGTTGATTACTCACATCTTTGACAAGTCTGTAGCCCCTAATCGAGTAGGCCTCAAGCCTTTGTAAAATCCTCTAACAAGGTGGTTCACACATGTGAATCTAAAATCCTCTAACCAGGTAGTCTTTAATCAGACTTATCTCCTAACAGAAATTGAGATTCCTAATAGGATCTGTTCTGGTGAAGAACATTGTAAGACCTTAACTGGTCTGACCTTAACCAGTCTGGTTTCTATTCTACAGATAGTGACTTGTGAGTTCCATCTCACCGTGGTTTTTCCCAATTGGGTTTCCATGTCAAATATCTTGTGTTATGGTTGTATTACTTTCGTGGGTGAATTTTTTATTTGCATTTTGGTTTGCATGTATGGTAACCAGTTTGACTGTCAGACTACTTTACCAGTTTATCTTTAGACTGTGTAAGTGTTTTAGTGCAAATATTTTTGGCATACTAATTCACCCCCCCCTCTTAGTATTCATCACACTATTCTTCTATTTGCCCGCATACATTGTTCATCAACAATTCCTTATTTATAAACAATTCCTAACCACTTAATCTCCTTGATCACATTTCCCATGATTAATCTTAGCCATCAGATCATCAAACTTTACTAGGTTCATTGAATCCTTTGATCTTAAAATTGTTTTATCTCACCTTGGAACTTGTATTCCTTCCTTGGTACTTGTGCTAGGTTATGACCATTTAATCTGCATTATAGATCTAACTCTTGTATTTTCATTATCATAGATCCTCAACAAACTTCTTGCATGACATACCAATCATCTATACATCTCCAGCTCATTAGCATCCTTCATTTAATAATGCTTTTATTCATCCAATGTGTTATGTTACTACTCGGTTGTTACTCGGTTAATACTGAACTTCACTCGGTAGACATTCCGCTTTCTTTAACCGATATCAATAACCTTGGAGTTTACTGACTAGCTTCATTACTCGGTAACATAGAACAGTATTAAACCTATATTCATCTACTGAATGAAATCTTTTCTTATTTGTATTCAGTCAATGAGTACACATATATAGGATATCAAAACAATTGAAACAACAAAATCTCATCACTATCTAACTTGGTAATAGTTGCCCATTGAATAACTTATTATTCCCCTTCATTTTCACATTCATTCTATGTCACTTACCGACATCTTTATACTCATCAAAACATCCTTCTTAAGATATGGCAACATCATACTAAATCAGAAAATCAATTTCTTGACATCAATGACAAAATAATATTATTAAGACTAATTATCCTTTATCAGTTATATCAATAATCTCCAACAACCTTCTCAATATCCTTATACCAACAAACTTATTGAAATGCCAATAGCATTAGGCTATCCTAGTAGAGTTGAAATAGTCAATGGAGATATAGACTGTTTAAGCGGCCATAGCATTGACTAGTGCCATCATCTAGCATGGGACGTCATTAGCACACCCTATTATATTGGATGATGAGCCATTAGTTGCTCCAGGTGGTGATAGAGAGCCCATTTAGCATATCTATGTCAGTTTCTTGGGGATAGATGATGCATCCAGTGCAGATGGATCCACATCTCATCCATGCACGATTTGGGGGAGCAGATGTCAGGGCTGCATGGCTAAGGATTTTGCGCTGACAGATGAGTTGATGGACATGGTGTTTGCCCATCAGTGACAGACATAGCTGTGTTGATTTGATTTCATAGCATTTTATTTATCAGTCACTTTAAATTTGTAATTACATAAATGAATTTTCATTTATACATCGATTTAAATTAAGATAAATAATATGCATTTCAGGATGCAGCAGTGGTATCCCATACTCCTCCCCCAGTGACTATAGCTACAACTTCGATGGCTAAGGTATAAATTTTGTAACATGTTAAAATAAAATAATACACTTTGAATTAAAAAAAAATACAAGATATACTAACTATCTTTAATTCTTTGTCCAATTTTTGGTTTGTAGGTGTTGACAAGGGACCAAATGTCCTAGATTGATGACATCATGCTCTCAACGATCGATTTTGGCCTACAAGGCTATATGGTATCATATTTTATACAACCCTTTTTATCTATTATTTTGATGGAATATGAAAGTCATTTCATTTTAGATTTTTAAAATTATGTTTAATATATTTTCTATACTAATATCTCATGTTAATTTTGTTTTTCTTAGGGTACCCCCTCTGCATCTAGGGCTCGTCCTAAGAAAAAGAATTCCTCAAAGATGCCAAAACATGGGAAGAAGTTAATTGAACACATTTTTAGTTGTAAAATTGTTTGAAAATGTTGAAATCAAGTATTAGTTGGGGTTTGTATATTGATTAGTGTTTTTTGTCTATTTTAATGTAGAATGGCCATTGAGCCATGTGGATTTGTTGAATGCACCTAATTTTCCCATGGATAAAGAGAGGGTAGAGGTATGTATGTCTACTTTTATTTTCTTGATTTCATGATTATATGCACGCATACATGTGAACTTGTGATATATTATAATCTTATAACTTTTTCATACAAGAAATATCCATAACTGTTTCATCAATGGTGAACCCTCCTCTATGCACTGGAGAAGCATCTTAGGATCCGATACACTTTTGTTTGGTATATTACATTAATTGTTTTTAACCTATAATACTTATCATTATATTAATTGTATTTAATCTTAGAACATTTTTTGTATAGCTAATAATGACAGTTTCTCCATCCTTAGTCCATTGGAGAAGCATCTCACACATGGGTACTTCATTGTTCTCTATATTATAGCTTTTAAGTATTTTTGATATATTTATGTTAGTACATTGTATTAATTTCACATTTAATCTACAATAGACCCCTTCGCGGTACGTCCATAACGTGGATCCTTTTAAGTATGTCTTTAAGAAAACTCCTAAGAGTGACAAGGAGAGGAGAGCCAAGACATTAGCTCCTAGATCAACCAATGAGGTAATCTACATTTCAATTGCAAAGGACTTATAGTTAAATGCATAGTTATGTTGTTAATTGTGAACTATTTTCTACAAAAGAATTCTAACTTGGCTTTTGAATTGTGGTTTTCCAGCCATCTACAAAGCCACGTATTGCATCGAAGAGGCTTGATTTTGATGATCCACCACAAGTTTAGGATCATATATTGTTAGTTTTGGTCATAGAATGACCAATACATGTACATATATTCTACATTTTTATTGTATATCGATTTGGACATGGCATATGCCATATTTTTGTAATACTTGTATTGACTTGATAGACATGCCTTTTTTGGCTATATATAAATGTTCATATTCAATCCAATAAATGTGTACTGAGTTCATTATTTTGTATTCGTTGTATTTTGTAGTTGTCCTTTTATAAATTTAATTGATCATTTGCTTATGTAATCAACAATATGAATATAAACAACAAAAATATATGATATAAAACATTACAATCATGGAATATGATTTTATAAAAATTCTAAAATGTTGAATTAACCCTACAAAACTCCTTGCATTCAGTTCATTATTGTGTATTCGCTATATTTGGTGGCTGCCCTTTTATTTGGTGGAGAGAGAGTGGGGAGAGAGGGAAGGTAGAGAGAGAGAGGTAGAAGGAGGGAGAGAGAGATGAAGAGGGAGAGAGAGAGAGAGAGAGAGAGAGAGAGAGAGAGAGAGAGAGAGGGAAGGAGAGAGAGAGGGAGAGAAGGATGAGGAGGGAGAGAGAGAGAGAGAGAGGAAGAGATAGAGACCATAATGACACCATATGAAGTCCTAAGGGGTTTTTGGAGACCATATGACCCCTTAGGACACCATATGACCCCTAACAACACCATATGGTGTCCTAAGGGGTCATAAGGTGTCCTAAAGGTCATAGGACACCATAAGAGACATAACGAAACCATACGGTGTCATATGGTGTATTAAGGGGTCATATGGTGTCTGAAGGGGTCACAGGACACCATATGACCTCTTAGGAAATAATATGACCTCTAATGACATGTAAGGGGTCATATGGTGGGCTAATAAAACAATATATTATTTAAAGTTATGAATAGAACATCATACAATAGAACATCAGTAGTTTAGTTTTGATATAGCTAAGTTAGACCATTGTCAGGTTAAGAGAGACTCCAAGCAAACAAACAATGAGGCTTTGCTAAAATGAAAGTGTAATATCTTGACCTAACCTTATGAGTATTGCCTTTATAGAGCATATGATGCTATTAAATTTGCAAGGTTATAGGACTGATCTCGATTGTGACTATAGGAATTACACACTTGATTTCTTTCATGGGTATGTACCCTTGCAAGCCTTTTGACAAGTGATGATCATCATATACTACCACTGCCATGCTTACAACAAACTTTAATTTCTTTAGGTGACATGCATTATGTAACAACATGGGAACTCTTGCATACCCACCACTATCATTCTCCAAGATATCATCTGTGTTACTCTCCCTCTTTCTCTTCCTACTGGTTGTTTCCTTCTACAAAACATATTGCAGGTTCTCTGACTCATCATTTTTCTTTGTTGACACCATTTTCCACATCTTCTCTGCTCATTAAAAACACATTTGAGAAGAATATTGTTGTAAGTTTCCTTGTTTGTCACAGTAATTCACCCGTTCAATTTCAAACCCTTCTTCCTCCTATTCAATATACACATACAAATCCATCAGTCAATTTTCATAGGAGAGCATACATATACATGATAAACATAATTTAAACAAACTTAAATAAACTTAGCATGAATGGGCTATTTATAGTAAACATAGTGCATACATGCTACTTACAACATAAGTACCCCCTACACGCTTTTTATACCATAAGTATCCAATACACGCTTTTGACTTGTATGTCTTGCTTTTGCTTGGAGGATTTGACTGATACCTCCTAGCACGGGGGGTGGACTTTTTTGGTGCCACATGGCTGGGTGGAGTACTTTTTGCACCCATTGGGTTTTCCTCTTTTAGCTTCATGTTCGTGTTGGCTCAGTGAAGATTTGAAGACTATCATTGATGTACAAGATTTATGTATACTTCCCTACATGGGACTTTTGGAAATTTGTATATTATGGATCTATCATATTTTATATGTATTTATCATGTAAATTCTCAAGAATCACCCTTGAGGTCAAGAGAAGTGATACCATCGACAATGTCAAGGCAAAAATTCAAGTGGGTGTTATTTCGGATTAAGTTTTCTCAATTTCCTATCTCTTACCAAAGATGGGTTTTTTATTATAGTAATGGATTTTGTATGTTGAGTGAAGTAATTGATTGTGATGTTCCAGTTAAAGGAGAGTATCCCACTAGATCACCAATGGGTGATATTTGCTGGGAAATAGTTAGAAGATGGATGAACTCTTGTGGATTATAATATCCAAAAGAAATCAACTCTGCATTTGGTGTTGAGCTTAAGGGGAGGCCTTTCCATCAAGGTGAAAACCCTTACTGGAAAAGAGCTATAGATAGAAACCTGAATCTAAATTTCCGCATTAAAATAAAAACTTGTTCAGTACTTTTGTAGTTATATACAATATGTTGTAATGCAGTAATGGTGTTAAATAGTTAAATACAACCATGCTGTAGAATTATGCAATATGTGTAGTCATCTTAATTCCATGTTAAATTGGAAGTATGGATCATATAATCTCATTCCCAAATAAATCCAAACCAAATACGATATACACTGAGTGGAGGTCTTGGATAGAAACATGGTTTACTCTATCCCTGGGAAATTTGTACTCTTGTGGCATTAGTGTCCATTTATGAAGGCATTGAACATAAACATTATTTGCTCGAACAATCACACCATAACTAGAAACTATCTACAAAATAAGACCACCCAATTCCTTCAACTTGAAATCATCTCTTGAGGGCTTGCCCAAGGTAACCCAATTTAGAATTAGATAAATTTGGCATTGCTAAAGACAAATATGCTTCAGAAACATTCCTTTGCTCATCCATCCATAGCTTCAGGAGGGAAACATCATCCTTGTTAGAACTAAACACTTTCCTCTATACCTCCGACCATAGTGCCATTACGAAATCTTCCTCATCATCCACATATGAGCTTCTCTTTTGATCAATTGATTCTCCATTGTAATTTTTTTCATACCCTTGATTCATTTTGTCCTTACTCACATTATGCACAAATTTCAAAAACTCTTTATTTATTTTATAGATGTTCATGGTCTTGTTCTTGCCTTTTCATGATCCTTTACTCACCATTTTAAATTTAGGGGTAATAAATCCTAATTGTTGACATGGTAGATGGGGACCTCTTGATGTTTGAACTTGGGTTGATGGTCTTATAAGAAGAAAAGATCCATTGTTGCATTACAAGATCTCAATTGTTAATGTTGTAGAGGGTGATCCTACAATGTTCAAATCATTATTGATGACTCTACAAGCATAAAGCCCCCGTGTTACACCATAGGGTCTCCATTTTTGCATGTTTTATTTTTAATATAAAATCAAAATAATTTCTAATGATTTTGACAAAAAAGAGTGGGAGATTGGAAATCGACACATTTGTATGGATCTGTAGTACCTCTCCTCGTTTGAACTTATTAGACTCATATTTTTTTATTATTTACTTTCAGTGGATACATTGCCATGACGTGTTATTCAGATTTATATGACATTATTTCATGCTTTATCTGGATATGAGATGCATAATTTATTTACAGTATTTGGGTACTTGTGATTTATGGGATTTTATGGATTATTGCTATGTCTTGACACTTTACTTTATCTATGCAATGTGAAATTATATATTGTGTGCCTACGAGTGTATTGGATGCAAGGGGACAATTTTCCTTCACTCACTCTGGTGAGATAGGGAACGTCATTATTCTCCTTTATCGGTGTGCATGCCGTGTTTTCTATATTGTATATATTCATGTGTGGTTCGGTGATGTAGGATATTGTAGGTATAAGTACCAGGTAGGTACGAGGTATCGTCTCCACTTGGCTTCACAGGTCTGAGCATGTCTTATATTGTTTGATGGAAGTGGAGGAAGTAGTAGTTGACCCTATTTTTAACTAGTTACACTCTTCTGAGTGTCGTCACTTGGTCTTCTTGTCAGTTTGTTTGGCATTCGTGTATTGTTGATGGACTTTTTTTGAGTCTTTCCTTGGGGTTTGTTCAGTTTGTGTGTTTTAGTGGATTTAATTAATTAATTAAATTTATGGAGTTATCTCATAGTTGGTATTTTTGAATTATGTATTTTATGCATTGGGATTATAAATTTAATTAATTAAAAGAAGTTATTAAATTAAGTTGCAAGCTGCATGATATTAGAAATATATATTTATTTAAATTTTAGTGAAAAATGAATTAGATTAATTTCATTCATTGTTTCCTAGAATTTTAAATAAATAAAAGAATAAAAAAATAAATAAATGATTAACAGAATAAATTAGAGTTAAAGTATTGCTTTAATTCCTCTTTTAGGAAATTAATTAATTTGCATGAGAAAAGAAAAGAAAAAAAAATGAATTTTACTTATTGCATGTAATTTATTCATTTGTGAGGAATTAGAAAAGAAAAATAAAATTTCTTTTTAATTACTAAAATTAAATATTAGGGTTTTTGGGAAAATGTACGTAACCTAGAAATTTAGTTTAAAAGGGGAATATATCTTTTATTTTTGGGAGACACAGGAAAGAGGCAGGGATTTTGGTGAAGAAAAATTATTGGAAGCTTAGATTTTGGTGAAGAAAAATTATTTGAAAGATTGTTGAAGGATTGATTCTCTCCTACAAATTTCTTCTAGGAAAGCTATGCCAGGTTGGGTGGCTTCTTTTGATTGTTTGTTTTAAAGAAAATATTTCTATTTCTTCCCTCTTTCTAAATGATGTGTGTTAAAATGTTTGTCAAATCGAAAATCCTGTCTGATTATTTCTTGTTCTTGGCTAAAGTCCATTCTTGAAATTAGTTCTACTTTTTGGAAAGAAGTTATTTCCTGGGTGTTTATAGATTAAAATTTTGAAAAGATTGGGAAAAGTTAATATGGAAAATTTTGCCAAGATTTTTATTGTGCATAAAAATTGCAAGATTTGGGAGGAATGGGATTTACCAAAGAAAATATTCCCTCTTGTTTGATTTTTGGCTATGGCAGTCCTTTTTAATATTTGTGTATCTCTGTGAAATTATTTAGTTATTAAAGAAATAAATTTAATTATTAATTAAATTTATTGTGTTATTAAAGTTTAAGGGAAATCATTTTGTTATATTATTTTTTAAAAAAATATGTATTAATTAATTTCCCTAGAAATAAATTTGATTGGAAATAAATTTTGGTTGAAAATAAAATTTACTGGTTTTAGGTTATTGTACTTTAAAAAAAATTATTTCACCCTTTAGTTGCCTAGTTCTCTTGTTTTCCTTTAGGGTTTCTGGTGGGGCATTACATTTGGTATCAGAGCCCAAGTTTCAACACTGGGTACTCTGGGTTTGTAGTGAGCCTATTCAGTTTGACCTTGTTTCTTAGGTCTTAATGTTTATATTTCTCTTGTCTTATCCTTACTGTAGAACTAAATTGTTTTCTCTTTTGTGGTGCTAGGTCATGGCTAGGAAAGCTAGGGGAGGTGGCCGTATGGGTGGTAGCAAAGGAGGCAGAGGTGGACGATGGGGCCATGGTTCTGACAATCACAATCCTTCACCACCACCCACTCATGCGAGTGTTGAGCTGAAATAATCAGTTCATCAGGATTCTCTGCATGCAGGAGAGCAGGTTCCCAAAAGGGAAGAGCTGAGACAGATATTTTAGGAGGTTCTGGCTAGGTTAGGCCATAGGCCCGAGTTTGAGTAGTCGATTCATACTCAGGTTGAGGAGCCACATCAGCAGGTTCTTGAGGAGAGAGAGAGGGAGAGATCACCCAGGAGGAGGGAGATTTCTGCAGACCGAGATCCACCTTCTTTGGGTCACATAAAGGACCTGATGAGGTCCAACCCTCCTTACTTTGATGGTATGGGTATCGATCTCGACACAGAGACCTGGCTCATCGGTTTGGACTAGTGTTTTGCTATGCTTCCATATAGTAGCAACACCAAGGTGAGATGTGCTATTATGCATCTCAATAGTTTTGCTTCGATCTCGTAGAGATTAGAGGAGGAGAAGATTGGTGTGTGCATTAACACCATAACATGGGAGCTATTTTTGGAGAGATTCAAGGTACGAGTTCTCTCACCCCAGTGGAGGTAGACTCAAACAGATGAGTTCTATGGCTTGAGTCAGTATGGTATGACAGTAGACCAGTATGAGCATAGGTTCTATGAGATCAAATAGTATGCTGAGAGTGGTAATGATGAGGCTATGTTTGTTCAACACTTCTTGAGAGGTTTGAATAACTGCATCAGTGGAGGACTGAGGGTGTTTGAACCATCTTTAGTTGAGATAGTCGTGGTGAAAGCCAGATTGGGTGAGTTGAACCTTAGTCATGTACTTGGTGGTTAGTCAGGTGTGCAGATAGGGAGTTCACCTTCTAGTAGGAATAGAGCTCGGGGAAATCTGTCCCAGTAAGATGCACCATTTAGGACTCCTCAGGCACCCACTAAGGGTGGATAGTAGTAGCAGCAACAACCATCAAAACTGAAATAGTTCCAGGGCCAACAAGGTGGAAAATCTCAGTATAGGAAGAAAAAGAACTGGCATAGGGGAAAACAAGGCCCTATAAGGCAGTCCTCACAAAGTGCATCTCACACCCCTAGCCAGGAAAGTTTCCAGCAGTCTAGTGGGCTGATAGGTAATAGAGGAGCTTACTTCTCTTGTGAATAGTTTGGTCATAGAGCCGCGCAGTGCCCTCAACATTTCCACAATACAAGTAGTTAGAGGCCCGCAAAATCAGAGCCTACAGTAGGAGATGTAGGGAGATCCTTTAGAGTGTTTGCAACGGTGGATGACCACCAAGATGATCATCAGGGTACAGTTATTGAGGTAGTAGGTATGTTGCATGGAATTCCTATCTCTGTATTTTTTAATTCTAGTGCTTTGGATTCTTTCATTTCTTCATTCATAGTAGAGCGGTGTGGAATCGCATCTATGAAGCAGGCAGATAGGTGGCAAGTAGAGTTGGCTATAGGTGTCTATGTCTCTGTAGATGCCTTTATTCCCAGTTAGAAGTTGGACCTAGGAACCATAGTTACTTCAGTTGACCTTCGAGTCATTCCTTCGGGTTCTTATGGAGTTATGTTGGGGATGGATTGGCTATCATCTCATAGTGCTCACATAGACTATCATAAGAAGACAGTGGTGTGTTTAGATGACCTTGGCAGAGAAGTGGAGATTGCTGGAGTTCAGAGACCGATATCCCTACGTATGATTTATGCTATGTAACTTAAGTAGTGCATGCGTAGAGGGTGTCATCTTTTTGCAGTTACTTTTGAGGATTTGGATGATTTAGAGAGTCAAGAAATCACTCTTCTTAGTCACCCTATTCTTAGAGAGTATGCTAATGTGTTTCCATTGGACATTCTTGGTATGCCTCTGAAGCAAGACATAGAATTTTGCATTGATTTGGTTCCTGGTGCAGAACCTATTTCACGAGCTCCATATCGGATGACTACTCAGGAGTTGAGTGAGTTGAAGTTGCACATAGAAGAATTATTGGCCAAGGGATTTATTTGTCCTAGTGTTTCCCCTTGGGGTGCGCCTATTACCTTCGTTAAGAAGAAAGATGGTTCTCTTCGATTATGCATTGATTACCGATAGTTGAATAAGGTAACCATCTAGAATAGATATCCATTGCCTCGTATAGATGACCTTTTTGATTAAGTTAAGGGAGCCAAGGTGTTCTCTAAAATTGACCTTAAATCTGGATACCATCAGTTGCACATTTAGGATGCAGACATTCATAAGACAACGTTTCGTACTCGTTATGGTCACTATGAGTTCACAGTGGTGCCATTTGGGTTGACAAATGCTCCTTCAGTTTTCATGAGCCTCATGAATGGGGTTTTTCTCACCTACCTTGATCATTTCATCATTGTATTCTTGGATGACATATTAATTTATTTTAGAACTATGAAAGAGCATGAGGGTCACTTACGTTAGGTATTGTAGTGCTTGAGGGAGAATCAGCTTTATGCGAATTTGGTGAAGTGTGACATCTTCCAGTCTGAGGTGAACTATCTTGGTCATGTGGTTTCGGGAGAAGGTATATCCATGGATCCTTCAAAGATCCAAGCCATTGTTGATTGGCTAGCATCAAGCAATATTTCAGAAGTTCGGAGCTTTATGGGTTTGGTCAGATATTACCATCACTTTGTTGAAGGCTTTTCCTAGATAGGACACCCGATTACTTCTCTTTAGAGAAAAGGGAAGAAGTTTATTTGATTAGAACAGTGTGAGGCAACTTTTCGGACCTTGAAGGAACTCCTTGTCAGTGCTCCAATTTTGGCAGTTCCTAATCCATCTAGAGATTTTATGGTATGCAGAGATGCCTCTTTGGAAGGTATAGGTGCAGTGCTTATGCAGGATGGATGTGTGGTTTCTTATGAGTCTCGTAAACTCAAGAAACATGAGTTGAACTATCGAGTTCATGATTTAGAGTTGGCAGTTGTTGTTCATGCTTTGGTTAAATGGCAGCATTTCTTGTTAGGGCATCGGTTTGATCTGCATAGTGATCACCACGGTTTGCAGTATATGTTCACACAACTAAACTTAAATGCTCAACAATAGAGATGGATGGAATTCTTCTACGAGTATGATTTTGAGGTTCATTATATTCAAGGGAAAGAGAATGTAGTAGCAGATGCTTTGAGTCATAGATGGCATGAAGTTTCAGCATTGTCCCTCGGAGTAGAATTGAGAGAGAGGATTCTAGGAGTTCTTCCTTAGGATACTTGGTATCAGGATGTTAGAGCCATGATAGAGTCCAGAAGGCCTTTAGAGGGTATATTTTCTGGATATAACCTTCAGGGAGATGGACTTCTTCATCACCATGGACAAATTTATGTACCTCCTTTGGAGAGTCTTCATGTTTTTATCATGACTGAGGCCCATCGTGCACCTTATTCGACACATCTAGGTGTCAAGAAGATGCATGCAGATCTTAGACAGATTTATCACTAGAATGGTATGAAACATGACATTGCAGATTTTGTGTCGAAGTGTTTAGAGTGTCAGTGGGTGAAGGCAGAGCATCAGCACCTAGTAGGGCTTTGACAGCCTAATTTAGTACCGAATTGGAAATGGGATATCATTTCCATGGATTTCATTGTTGGGTTGCCTATCTCTTTGCGTCATCATGATTCCATCATGGTCATAGTTGATAGATTGACAAAGGTTGTTCACATTGTTCCTATTAGAGCTTCCTATATGGCAATAGTGGTGGCACGAGTCTTCTTGGAAGATGTAGTGAGATTGCATGGGATTCCGAGGCGGATCATCTCTGATAGAGATCTTGTCTTTACCTCAGCATTGTGGACCTCAGTTCAGCATGCTTTGGGGACTTAGTTGAACTTTAGTTCATCTTATCACCAAGAGACAAATGATCAAACCAAGTGAGTGAATTAGGTTTTGGAGGACATTCTTTGCATGTATGTTATGGACCAACAATTGCACTGGGAGGACTATATCTATCTAGTGGATTTTTCTTATAACAATGGATATCATAGCTCCATAGGTATGTCCCCCTTTTAGGCATTGTATGTTCATCCTTGCCACACTCCTTTGAGTTGGGATCGGCTAGAGAATAGGGTGCTTATAGGACCGGATATTCTTTGGGAGATGGAGCAATAGGTAGAGTGGATTCATGAGCATTTGATAGCTACACAAGATAGGCAGAAGAAGTATGCAGATGCTCATACGGTAGATCGTTAGTTTTCTATTGGGACTGTGTGTTTTTGAGAGTGCGTCCGCGGAAGAGTTTGATCCATTATGGAAAGGGGCCTAAGGTTGTGCCTCAGTTTGTTGGGCCTTTTGAGATCCTTGAGAGGATAGGATTTGTTGCCTACCATCTTGCCTTGCCACCAAGTCTATCCTGCATCCACGATTTCTTTCATGTTTTAGTTCTTCGACCTTATCATCTTGATGTGACACATGTTCTTGATTGGAACTCTTTGTAGGTCGAGGTAAAGCAACTTTCCATGGAGCTCGTGTGCATTCTTCAGCGTCACGATTTGATCCTTAGGGGTTGCACCATCGACCAGGTAAGGGTCCCGTGGGACCCAAACGATGAGACCTTGGTGACTTGGGAGGATGCAGTGAAGATGAGAGAGTTGTATTCTTATTTGTTTTAGGCTTCCAGTTGTAAGCCTAGTTTTGGGGGGGAGAATGTAGTACCTCTCTTCGTTTGAACTTTTGAGACTCATATTTTATTATTTTTTACTTTTAGTGGATACATTACCATGATGTGTTATTTAGATTTATATGACATTATTTCATGCTTTATTTGGATATGAGATGCATAATTTATTTTCAATATTTCAGTACTTGTGATTTATGGCATTTTATGGATTATTGCTATGTATTGACACTTTACTTTATCTATGCAATGTGAAATTATATGTTGCGTGTCTGTGAGTGTATTGGATACAAGGGGACAATTTTCCTTCACTCACTCCAGTGAGATAGGGAACGTTACGATTCTCCTTCATCAGTATGCATGCCATATTTTCTCTATTGTATATATGCATGTGTGGTTTGGTGATGTAGGATATTGTAGGTACAAGTAACGGCTAGGTACGGGGTATCATCTCCACCTGGCTTCACAAGTCTGAGCGTGCCTTATATTGTCTGATGGAAATGGAGGAGGTAGTAGCTGACCCTATTTTTAACCAGTTACACTCTTATGAGTGTCGTCAGTTGGTCATCCTGTCAGTTTGTTCGGCTTTCGTGTATTATTGTTTGACTTTTTCTGAGTCTTTCCTTGGGGTTTGTTCAGTTTGTGTTTTTTAGTGGATTTAATTAATTAATTAGATTTATAAACTTATCTCATAGTTGGTATTTTTGAATTATGTATTTTATGCATTAAGATTATAAATCTAATTAATTAAAAGAAGTTATTAAATTAAGTTGCACGCTGCATGATATTAGAAATATATTTTATTTAAATTTTAGTGAAAAATAAATTAGATTAATTTCATTTATTGTTTCCCTGAATTTTAAATAAATAAATGAATAACAAAATAAATTAGAGTTGAAGTATTGCTTTAATTCCTTTTTTAGGAAATTAATTAATTTGCATGAGAAAAGAAAAAACAAATTGATTTTTTCTTATTGCATGTAATTTATTCCTTTTTGAGGAAGTAGAAAATAAAAATAAAATTTCTTTTTAATTACTAAAATTAAATATTAGGGTTTTTGGGAAAATATATGTAACCTAGAAATTTAGTTTAAAAGGGGAATATATCTTTTATTTTTGGGAGACACAGAAAATAGGCAGGGATTTTGGTGAAGAAAAATTATTCGAAAGCTTGTTGAAGGATTGATTCTCTACTACAAATTTCTTTCAGGAAAGCTATACTAGGTTGGGTGGCTTCTTTTGATTTTTGATTTTACTTTTTGGAAAGAAGTTATTTCCTGGGTGTTTATAGATTAAAATTTTGAAAAGATTGGGAAAAGTTAATATGGAAAATTTTTCCAAGATTTTATTGTGCATGAAAATTGTAAGATTTGGGAGGAATGGGATCTACCAAAGAAAATATTCCCTCTTGTTTGATTTTTGGCTATGGCAGTCCTTTTTAATATTTGTGTATCTTTGTGAAATTATTTAGTTATTATAAAAATAAATTTAATTATTAATTATATTTATTGTGTAATTAAAAGTTAAAGGAAATTGTTTTATTATATTATTTTTTAAAAATATTAATTAATTTCCCTGGAAATAAATTTGATTGGAAATAAATTTTGGTTGAAAATAAAATTTACTAGTTTTAGGTTATTGTACTTTTTTAAAAAAATATTTCACCCTTTAGTTGTCTAGTTGTGTTGTTTTCCTTTAGGGTTTTTGGCGGGGCATTACAAGATCTCTAAAATTAATAACCCGCATTGCTAAGAATTGGTATTTCTACTGGTACTAAAATATGTATAGTGTTATTATCCATTTTTAGTTGGATATATCCTTTCAAGACCAAATATGGATACAAAACTAGGTCTCTTATGAGAAATATAATGCTACTTCAATCAAGATAAAATGACAAGATGGATTGATGGTGGATGGTTTGTCATTGATGTGAGAATAATATATACCAAAACACAATAGGGATTCAGAAGGATGTATCCTAGAGATGATGATTAGATTGTGATCAAGGCTTTCAACAAGGTTGACATCAAAACCAAGGATGTTACTAGGTAAGTTCACACTAGATTGGATATCTATATTGGATGGATATTTTGCTTGATGTTGGATTCAAGAAGTTTCAGACTGACTGGATGCCATTGGATTGAAAGGTTTATATCGTAAAGCTAGATACCAATGATAAGAGATTACAAGGTGAAGTATGAGGCAGTGGCAGAGTTGAGAGATGGAGGATGGGAGGATAAGGAATTTCCAATAGTGGATTGAGAGAAAGTGATAGTATTATTAAAAGCTAAAGGTATGAGATAGGGGATGGTGGGGTTATTGGATGGGTGGTGCGTGTGATAGCATCTCCATAAAATATATCACAAAGTAATAAGGTGCCCAACTTTAGATATTGCATGTGCAGTGAGGGACTAGAATCCTCAAGATAGGATGGAAGATAGGATAACATGAAAGAGAAGAGGTAGATGGATGATAGGATAATGGAATGGATAAATGAATGGAGGATAGGAGGATGGGTGGATAAAAATATGGATGATAAGAGCATGAATTGATAAAAAGTGTTTAATAAGGGTAGAGATACCAAGAGATGTTCAAAGAATATATTAATAAATTCCCCTATATTTATCAAGATGCAAAGGTGGGTGAAGGAATTGAAATAGATATATGATTGGTGCATACCAATATGCTGGATAAGTAGCTATGAGAAACTTTCCCCAAAGCGTATAGAGATAATTTATGAGAGATATAAAAATGATTCCCTTTCTTCAAGTTGTTATCATGGTATTTTCCCAAGACACATACTTGCCAAGTTGTCATCATAGGAAAAAAAAATCTTCTGCCTTTTTTTTTAACAATTTTAAAGTAACTTTTTGAATTTTATAGGAAATTTAGGGGTGGGAAGGACTCAAGAATTTTGGACAATTTGGTGTGGAATATTGGATGATAAGGAGATGATAAATGACTCAATCATCTACTTCCATACCAAGGTAATAGGAGAAAATTTGGAGTAATCATTTGATGTTGTTACAAGATTATTAGGATGAGTGAAATATGAAAATATGTGTATTATATGGTTTTATGGGAGATATATGAGGGATAATGGATAAAATGTTTGAAAATGTTTATATGGAATTCATATTTTGGAAATCATATCCTAACCTAGAAATATAAACTAAGATCTCAAATTTCGATGGCACATCATTGAAATTACAAATAACTTCATCTACAATTCTAGTAGGAAAGTTCTAAACTTTTGGTTTATGCTTCATTTGTTTCAATGAAATTGATATTATGAAGTGGGTTGATGAACTTGATAAAATGGGAACTTCCAGCAATATGAGTGAAATACGGAATTAAAAGCCAACATAGTAAGTATGATCTATAAATGAGACATATAAAGAAACTTGTAGATGAAATTTGGAGACAAAAATGCTAGACATGGTTGGAGGGTTCCCTAGTCCTAAGGGTGACCAAAATTATAGCTTAAAGGTTTACAAATATGTTTAGGTGGTTCTATAGGCCTGTATTCCAAAATTTTAGCCAAAAATCATAATTGAAATCCTAAATTGATAATGTGCTCAGATCTGTAATGCTTATTTGACCATAATTTCAGAGCTCACAAAATCTTACAATTTTTTAGCCCTTATGAATGATAAAAGATTTCTTTACATAAGGTCCACAAGGTATTTTTGAGTTTAGACCAACATAAAATAGTCATGAAAAAAAGTTGAGATTATAATTGAAGTTGTGAAGGCCAATGCTAGCAATGGTTGCAATTTCAATGAATTTGGGTAGGACAAGTGTGTTAGGTAACCTAGCCCCACTGAAATAGGACCACAAAAAGGGATTAAAGAGTATTGGGATTTGAAATATTAAATAAAGTCCTATTTTGAGTATTTGATAATAATTATTGTAGGAGAAAAGTTTAGGCATTTGATAACATTCATAAATCCTACATCAATGAATATATGAAAACAACGCATAAATAAGGAAATAATGTAAGAAAATGAATACCATCCTTCACATGCTTGAAATGATCCCCTTCATTTTCATTCTTTCTTCTCTAATCAACTAGAAATGTAGCTCTCAATTCAATTGCAAGTGTATTGAAAATAAGGTTAGGTGAGAAGATTCAATGTATGGTTCTGGAAGACAAATTAGCAGCATATAGTTACCAAAATCGGATCCCAATACATTAAAAAATGAGCTCCATTTATAGAAAAATTCTTTATCAAACTTACATGATAAAATCAAGAAATGTGATAAATGCATGATTATGACAAATTGAATAGAAATTTTAGATTTATAATTATGACAAATTCTAAGAAATTATAGCCTTTTGATTTGAGGAATTAGAGGAGAAACATTAGTGGAGAAATTGGTTGGAGAAATTATAGGAAAAGGGTAGCATGAAATTAGGGATGAAAAATTATGACAAAATTAGGAGAAAATTTAGGTTGATAAATGTGGGAATAATTAATAACTTTTCATTTATTAATTAGCCCACAAAAGAGAAATCAACCAATTGAATAAAATATTTAATTTTGACACAAGACCTAGGATAAATGAAATTAATTCATTTATCCTAAAGAGATATGTTATAAAGGGATTTATAATTAAAGAATTATTTAGTCCTAGGAGAAAGACATAAGTCAAGATGATGTCATGAAACAATTAACGTGATCAATATAAGGATTTAATGATTTATTTATATAATGATTGACAAATTAACTAACATTGATTTAAATCAATACTCAAGATCAATCATAATGATTGAAATGAAAAGGACAATTGATTGATAATGATTGATGAGAAGAAATTGATAATTTATTTAAATTGATTAAAGTTGATGCTAATTGATATTGATTAGGGTTAAAATTATAATTATATGACATTGATAACTAACCATGATCATGAAATGAAAATTGAGATTGACATCGATAAGACCCAAATTGAAAAGACTGAATAGGATTGAATGGGAAGAGAAAGTAGATGAATTGCATGATGTTGACAAATTATAAAAACCAAATGTGCAACATAGAGGAAGTGTTAGTCGGAACGAAAACCTAAAAGAAGGTAACATGGACATGTTAACATACAATGACATAGGCATTGACCATGTTTTAGTACCTATATTTTTCCCCTCTCTTAGACAATGAAATTCTCAGTTGTGTTTCAAAGAATAGTAAAGAAAAATCACGTTAAACACTGCCCTAGGAATGATGGGTCACAAGGGTACCCCATTAATAAATTGCATGAAAAAATTAGAAAATAGGCCAATTTGTCAAAATAATGCTAGGACTAGACCAAGATGACTATAAGGAGTGACAAAATAAATGTTAGTAGAAAGATAAAATTAGATAAATAATAATTTGCAGTGAAGAAACTATGATTTCGCAACTACACTATACTGTAGGGAGCCTTTTTTTGAAATGGCAAAACGGATGCATCATACCATAACAAAGAAAGATAGGGTGATAATGTAGTCCCTTTTGCATAAAATAGACACACTCTAGACAAGGAATATTTCAATGAATCCTGAGAAATTTTGTATATTAAGGGTCTTGAGGTATGTGTGATAGTCACAGAGTGAATGCACCAACCTAGCCACCTGGGACATACCTACCCCAGAACTGCATGAAAACATCCTACAAATAAAAAAATAAAAAACAGGAAAAACCATGAACCATTCGACCACTCTAAATCATTTAGTGACATCATTGAGCAACATAGGAACATGATCGAGGATAAATCAATGAAAAGACAAGACTCACAAATCTAAACAAGTCAAACAACCATTATGATCTTGTTGTCAAAGTTGATAGTTTGTCATTAAGAGGATGATTATAATGTTTAGTTTTAGGAATGAAGTATACTACACCCTAGATAAGAAAAATGACAAAGGACAAAGGACTAATGATTTTGACATTGTTTAACAGGACAAGTTGATTAGTTTGATTAGCGACTTGATGGGAGAGTTTGTCTATTATCATGTGATTTGTTAAGTGTAGTGTTTTTTATGTTCTATGGTTGTTGCTGACTCAAATGTCTATCTGTACAAAAGGGACAACTTATTGATGAAATTAAAATGAAAGGTTTTGGAATTTTTTGAGTGTTTTCAACCTTTTAGAGTTTTTAGGTTATTTGAACTTTTTTGTGCTTTTTTAGGATATTTTACGAATATTTTTGGATTTTTTTTAGGACATTATTTAATTTTTATGGATATTTTTTAGGACATTATTTAATTTTTAGGTATTTTTTCAGGGCATTATTTAATTATTAAGATGTTTTTAGAAATTTATTAAATTCTTGAAGATTTTTTTGGGATATTTATGCATTAATTTGCCACCAGTGTCTAGCATAGAATGGAATTTGACTAATGGATAAATAAGCTTGCTGAAATGTTGGTGGATTCAGGGAAGAAAGAAGCCATTTATTATGGAGATAGAGTGGATTCAATTTTTGAGGTCTATCATGTGATGGGATAAGGGAATGGATATGACAATGTAAAACAATGTCATAGCATGAGGGACATGTCAAGAGTTTTTGCATTTTATGTCCTTATGTTGAATCAAGATCAAGGGAAAGAAAAGAGTGCATGGATGGTGATAGGATATGGGTAGGAAAAGAAAGATGGAAAATGAATAAAGAACATGAATAAGATAAGGGATATAGACAAGATGAAGCCCATAAGGTGTATGATCCTCATAGAAAATCTCTATCCTTGTCAAGATCAAAGGTTAAATAAAGGATATGGATAATGGATAGTGGATAATGGAGGATGAGATAGGATAGCATGGATGAAACTTTCCCCCAAGTGTGGAATGAGAGAACGTTTAAGATTATTCATGATTCCTATTTGTTAGGTTTTCACCATGGTACTTTCCCAAGGCATCTACTTTCTAGGTTTTCACCAGTGGACGAATTACTTTTCTTTACTTTTTTTCCTTTCTTTTTTTCTTTTTCACTTGTGGACCAATTATTTTTCTTTATTTTTCTTGTGCATATTAATAAATTAATTTTTCTTTGATTATTAACTCGGCATATCGGTAGTGACCTCTGTGTGGTGTAGGAACCCCCCACCAATTGTGCTTGGAGATACGAACTTCTCTCTTTTTTTTAGCCTAGTTCTCTATTTTTCATTAGAGAAAAATTTGAGCTTTCGATATTATTTTTCTACATTACAATATACCATTGGAAATATATTTTAGATGTTGTCATCATGGTAGAAACTATTTCGCTTAAGTTTACAGTTAGATATATTTTTTTAGAGCTCAAAGTTGTAGTACAATTTGTGGGAGAGTTCCACCTCACTTCATTTTTTTGAGAGTTTCTATTGTTTTTTGGTTTTATCTAACATGGATCTGTTGGCATTGAGTTGTCATTGATGTCAACTGATATTGCAGGCAAAGGTATTGGTATGATGAAAGACAAGCATTATTAGTAACTTTATTGGCATGAGATAAGATGTATGTGTGGGTGAGCATGTTAAGTGATAACCAGTATAGCTTATACCGGTCTAAAGCTTGGTTGTCTATTTATGATGAAGAGTGAAAATGTTAAAGTCATCATAAACCATCGAAAGTGATGATGTGTTACCATACATTGCCGGTTATCAAAAGAAGAAGACCCCCACTAGTAAAGGCATGTATCGGTATGAGTTTTTTGAATGCTAAAACATGAATCAACTGTGTGACAATGAACCGAGGATTTGACCATGGTGATGCCATGTGGAGTCGAGGTGGAAAGTATGTTGTGGTCGGTGAAGTCTCCATCAGCACGATGGGTGAAACTGTTAGTTGGCATTAATGAAGCAACTACAAATCACGGGATGATAACTAATTGAGGCGGCTTGAGAAAGAAAGGATGATGAAGGAAAATCAAGGAGAGGTGGTGCCTCAACCAATGCAAAGGAAATCCCATCCCAAAATGATCTCGAAGAGGAAAACAGCCAAGTGCTTGTATGTGTCAAGGAATTTCAAAGTGGAAAAATCTGTATGTCATTGCTATTTTGGCAAGCGTGTGTTGGGTAATGGAAAATATGTGTAGATGCATCCCTGGGAGGACAAGTGATCAACACAAGATAGACTAGACAAGATCTAATGCAGATTGTGTTGGGTGATGCAAACCCTAAGCATTCAAATTTTGAATAATGTTTTGGTGGGAAACAAATGGTTAAAAAGAAGAACTGAAGACAGAGCAAGTTGTTGCTGCAACATAAGAGAGGGGTGATATAGCTATCGAAGAGTTAGTGAGGAACATAGAAAGTGTTGGTGAGAAAAGTGTTGATGAACAGGTGAAGCAAAGCATAACGATAAGAAATGTGTTGAACATAAAGGTTATAAACCAGCAGAAGCAGTGTTTGACAAGAAGTGTGATCGAGGGTGAGTTAAGAAAAGGAAGACTGTGTGACCAAGGATTGTAAAAGGTGATCAGCAAAGTAAAGTTGCAGATCAAGAAAAGAGAAACCAGACTAATAAGACTGAAACCAGTAGAGCAGGTTATTGTAACATTGCAAACCTTCATTTGCAATAGAGATTTCATATGTGTATCTAAGCTTTATACTATGATTCACTAAGTTGTATCTTAGTGTAGGGGTTGTAGCTCCTTTAGGTAGTATCCTATAAATTATGTAGGGGTTGGTGCTCCTTTGATTTGGTGCTCCTTGGTTTGGTGCCCTAAATTTTGTATCAGAATTTCATTGTGAGGCTAGATTGGAGCAGAAGATCTCCAATAGCTATTCTCACTGAGGTTTTTCCCACATTGGGTTTTCCTCATATATATCTAGTGTTGGGTATTGCACCTTTGTTCATGTGACATTTGAGCAGTTTAGCAAATCCTTTCACACACTTGGGTTGCTCTTTTAATGCTACTGGTTAACACTCAGGTTGTTTCATTTACTGGTATCTTCCCTTTTGAAAGTAAAAGATTAAAATCACTGATTCACCCCCCCTCTCAATGATCCATTGTGTCCAACAATTGTTATCAGAGCATAGGTACCCTATTTTATCAAAATATTTCTCTAGCTTGTGTAGATCCTATCAAGTGTTGACAATGGCAAGAAATGAATCATCCTCCTCAAAATCTCCCATGTTCGATGGTATCAACTATGCCTTTTCGAGTAGAAGAATGGAAACTTATTTGTCCTCTCTAGGTTGTGATGTATGGATGTTGATTGTAAGTGGATATATAGCTCCTAATAATACTCCTACTGATCCAAATGCAAAGAAGGAATATGAGAACAATGCTAAAGCCAAGAATGCCATTCTTAGTGGGTTATTATGATAATGAGTTTGTTAAGGTCGTGCACTGCTCTAGTGCAAAGGAGATCTGGACTAGGTTGCAGAAGATATTTGAAGGCAATGCCAAAGTCAAGGAAGCCAAGTTGCAGACCTTGAGAGAACAACTAGAGGGTTTCAAAATGAGAGATGAAGAAAAGATTATTGACTATCTCCAAAGGGTTGATGAAACAACAAACACCATTAGAGGGCTTGGAGAAGAAATAAAAGGTGAGGTAATAGTGAAGAAAGTACTTACATAACTCACATCTAAGTATGATACAAAGGTTTCAGCAATAGAAGAAGCAAAAGATCTAAAAGTCTTTACAATGGATGAGTTGTATGGCTCTCTAACTGCTTATGAAATGAGGATTGTTGATAACGATGTTGTGAAGAAAGAAGATGTATTCAAGACATCAAGAAAAGGAATAGAAGAATCTTCTCATGATACAATTGGTGAAGACTCTGATGACATCATGGCAAACTTTGTCAGGAGACTCAAGACAGGTTCAGGTAAATATAAAAGGAAGCTTCCTTTAAAATGTTTCAACTATGGAAAGATTGGACATTTCGCTGCTAATATCCATATGCTGACAAGAATGAAGATGATCGACCAAAAGGTAGAAAATCATTTAGTAAGGATAAGAAGAAAAATGTCTATCGACATGGTAGAAAAGGCTACCGGAAGCATATCAATGTTTACACTCATGAAGATAATATCAAAGATGAGGAAAGTGTCTCAGATGACTGCTGCAGTGATGATGAAGTAAGATAAAACCTTTTTATGGCTCAAGAGGTACCGGTACCTAAAGAAGTAGAAGAGGAAGAGCAAGAAGGTGAAGTAGATCTTGAAGAAGAACTCATTAGTGCCTTAGACGAGCTAAAGAAAACAAGAAGAGACCTAAAGAAGGTAAAAAGGGTTGCAGTTGAAGAACAAGAATTGTTGGAACAATCTCTTGAAGAGTCTCAGAAAACTATTGTAGATCTAAAACTTCAGTTGGAAGAGGCCAAGAGGATATGTGAAGTCACCAGAACTAGTTTGAGTGAAAAGGAAAAGGAAAATTAGAATCTAGAAGTAGAAATAGTGAAACTCTGGAAGGACTTGGAGAAAAGTTAGGAAGAAATAAAAGTGAGAAGCAAGTATGAAGGCAACACTAAAGCTTTGGACAAGATGTTGAGAAAACAAAAGCAATCCAATGATACCAGTGGCCTAGGCTTTCTAAAAGGTCAAATCTCAAATGAAAAAGACACAATGGATAATGAATTCAATTCACATCTACTAAGGTGAAGAGAAGAAGTCATTCAGAGTGGGCAAGGATACCAGAAAAAAGACATATGCAGATACTGCTAGAAACCGATACACAAACCGGTATGCTAAATCAATGAACCAAAGACCATACTCAATGCACCAGCATGAAGACCCAAGGAGAAATGCAGACATTGATCATGGAGGTTTCACAAAGGTTAGAAGCATGAAAAGAAGCATCCCAGTGAGGTAACCATTTGTAGGTTCAAGACAACCTAACCGGTACGTACCAAAATTTCATGGTTATTGTCATAGGTGCAAGAAGTTTAGTCATAGATTGGTAGATTATAGGAAAAAGAATGCCAATCCTAGTTTTGAAAGTAGAAACTCATTTTCTGCATTATAAGGTACAAACATCTTGTGCTATAATGGCAATAAGTCTGGACACAAGAGTCATGATTGTAGGAATAACATGCAAATATCCTACAAGAATATATTGAGTACATCTTTTGGTACTAATGTGAAATACTATAACTGTTAAAATTTTGGTCACATAGCTAAGTAGTGTAAGTTGAAAACTAACAAGCAAAAGAGAGTCCTACCAGATGAAAAGTTGAAATCAAAACTAGAACACAAAGTGACAGAAGAGGAAAAGAAAGAAGAGAAACCAGTTTAGGCAAAGAAGGAGGAAAATAGGGTGGAGTCTATCCTAATTGTGCAAACCACTCTATATGCTAAAAGGAGGAATTTATGGGTGGTTGTAGTGGTTTCTCAAATCACATAACCGGAGATGAGAAAAATTTCATCAAGCTTGATGATTAGAATGGTGGTTGAGTTAGGTTCGGTGACAACTCTTCCATCAAGATCAAAGGTCGGGGTACACTGAATATTGATGGGAAGCTCAAGGTTCATTATGTGTACGATGTGGAAGGTTTGAAATATAACTTGTTGAGTGTAAGTCAGATGTGTGACAAAGGGTACAAGTTCTCATTTGAGTCCACCGGGTGTGAGATAAGAAAATAGAGTACTGGTCAGGTGGCAGCAAAAGGAAAGAGAATAGAGGGTAATGTCTACAATCTAAAAGAATGTTATGAGTCCCAGTTCATGATGGGATAGGTTGATAAGAGTTTTCTATGGCACCAGAGACTAGGCCATGTGAATATTGACAATCTGGTGAAGATAAGCAAAAACCTGCATGTGAGAAACATGCCTCAGATTATAAAACAAGCAAGTACATTCTATATGAATGTGTCAGAGGTAATCAAGCAAAGGTCAGTTTTAAAACAAAAGAATATAACACCTCAAGACCTTTGGAGTTGATACATACTGACTTATGTGGACCAACACAGACAAGAGCTTTGGTAGGAGAAAGGTATTTCATGTTGTTCATAGATGATTACTCAAGAATGACCTGGGTAACCTTCCTTCATGACAAGTCACAAGAATTTGATGGATTCAAAATTTTCAGGAAGATGGTGGAAAATGAAGTTAAAGTGCTCAAGATCTGACCGAGGTGGAGAATTTTCTTCAAATGAATTTGTTGACTACTGTGAGAAACATCGAATTTGAAGATAGTTTTTAGCTACAAGGAAACCTCAACAAAATGGGGTGGTGGAAAAAAAATAAGGATAGTGAAGGAGATGGCCAGGACAATGTTGAATGAGGCTAGCATACCAGATATAGACTAGAAGGAAGCAGTTCATACTGTTGTCTACACTTTAAACCAAGTTCAATTAAGGGTGAACAATAGAATGACTCCTTATGAGTTATGGAATGAGAGGAAACCATCACTCAAACACTTTAGAGTGTTTGGAAGTGTTGGTAAACAGATTTGTCACTGTGGTCATTTATTTGAAACTAACCCCATTTGCTTGATGAGCAGTGATAAACGTTCCAACAGTTGGAGAGATCATTCTGTGAAACACAATCTTCCTCTACGTTTGAGAGGGGCAGCTCCCTTATATGATAGGGGTGTTTAGGATTTTCATGCACTTTTAACCTTAAAGTACAAAAAGGATAAAACATAGAACTTAAATAAGAAATAAAGATAGAAACCCCAACAATAGACATACAACCATCAATTGAGATTTCTCAAAATTGAAACAAATTACAAAGGGGAGTTTATAACGTAATATGCTTAGCCATGAGATGACGATAAAGAAGAATGACAAATCTCAACATACGCAGAGATAAGATACTTCAACACATTCAAACTGAGATGCCAAAGGTTGCTTGTGCATCATCACATCAATTTTACAAATCACATATGTATAAAAAGACTACCAATTTGACATAGGAGAAATCGGCAATGATAACACATGAATACATTTAGAACACACAAACTAAGACGTATCCTTCATTATCCTTTTGGAAATATGCAAGTCCAAAATTCTTTCTATACATAGTGCAGATCAAAATATCATTACAAGATTCTCCTAGAATTCCTATAGTGTTTTCCCCTGTGTAAAAAGTATCCCCCCTATAATGCGAAAAGCCTTCTATTTATAGGCTTATAGGATAACTACTTTATAACCAACTTCAATCTTGGGTTAATAACTAACTCTTTTCTGTGTAAATCTCAATGAGTTAGTAAGCTACACTTTTACATGCAAAAGAAGTCAACTTTCTAACCTTGGGCTACAATAAGCGACATAAGTCACTTTTTTACAAAATAAATATCAAACTTGTAATTTTTATGAAAAACCAAGTTATAAGCTATGTTGAGGCACTTCTCCATCTTTATCTACCTCATCTGAAGTTGTCATCATCTCACCATCTAACCTTTCGAGATCACAACATGTCTATACATTAGTGCATTGCTTGTCGAAATAAAGCAGTCATTTGCCCTCCAAAAACACACATTCCAACTGCATTAGCTAGATATCCTTCATGGTCAGCACCTACAATTCCTTGGAGTCATAGAGCCTAGCATTTTTGGACATAACATCTTTTCGATTCATTTTGTCAAAGAATTTCTTATGATTTCACTGATCAATTACATAAATGTTATAGTTTATGTGATTAAAACATCTACAAATCACATTCACCGCTTAGAACACAAACAAAGCTTATAATGTCGAGCTACACTAATTCAATAATTTTGAGAGCTTCCTTGCAAAATCCATTTTTGTGCACACATTGTACTCATTGCGGTCCATGAGGTAACGTCTCTTCAAGGTTTTTTGTCAACTAATTCGAGTGCATTGCATATGCTTTATCTCTGTCATATTACAACTTCACATTTCTTTGGAAGGATTTTGCCAAACAATTAACTTGCCTTGTTCATACTTCACAATTTGCATGTACATTCAATCGGGACAGTCACTACTAAAACATATAACCAAAATCCTTCATTTTGTGTGCTTTGATGGATGTCCACTCACTATATCTAAAGCAATGGCTTTTGCCACAATTTGAAAGTATCTACAACCTTTGCAACAAAATTTCTTGTACATGAAATCCTTTTCAACCAATCTATTCTCTGAATATCATCCAATTATTTTAAACCATGAGTCAATGTTTCTTCACAACATTCTAATAAACAGTTCACATGGCATGCCACACGAGCAGCATCAGCCCATATTCATATATGGTCTTATGGTCTAAATGAAATTTTAATAATAAGTTTAAGGTGTGTTTGAGACAGCCACCACTGACATGAAGGCCAGTTATAGACACCTATCGATCATATATATATATATACATATTTCACAATTCATTTGACTAAAGTATGCATAGCTTTTTATCTGCTAAATAGAACATAGACGAAGCTCACAATATTATATTGTATTCCGAGGGTACTCCATTAATTCAATGATTTTGAGAGATTCCATGTAAAATCTATCTCTGCACACATTCTACAATCATTTACTTCCATTCCTTGAGATAACGTGCCTTTGTGGCATTCAGACAAACAATTGATGCACTTTCTACACTTCATAGTTATGGGATATTATTTTGAATAGTTCTTGTGCATTGTCTATTCTTCCACATTAGGTATGTATGTGATTATTGAATTCAATGAGTTGATTTCCATCATGGCTCATGTGCCATGTTAGTGATTCTATGTTTCTTTTATTGCTGCTTTCTGTCAAAAACTTAATGTGCATTATCTGCCCTCTCACATTGCACTTTTGCATGCCTGCAGTCATTACCTCCCATGGGATGCAATCTGTTTGAGAGGGGCTATCAATCACTTAATTTGTCAATTCCTTCATATTCATCTTAATTCCTTCATATGGCTATGTCTATGGCTCCTGGTGATGCCTCCAATAGGTAGCACCCTTTTTATGGGCCAAGCACCCTCAAGCATCTTCACTGGATTTCTTTTTAGTTAGTGAATTTCTAATCATTTAGGTACCAATAGGAATAAAGGGTGTAGCATCGATGATGGATCAAAGTTACCTCAATTTTCTTTAGGAGAAATATGGCATAGCCCATGACAAAGAACCATTACACTGTCTGTCGATATCTACTGTTGGACTCGGAACTGCTCCTGTCTATTAAACTGCTCGTGGAGTACGCTGACAAAGATAACAGAACTGACTTCACACTTATTAATTGGATTAGCTTGAAAGTTCCTAAAGAACTTTCATCAAATTCATTTTGTGTATGCCCTGTGAGAATTTTGTCCATGAGTTGGCATCTGTGTGAGATATCATTTCGTTGTAGATTTCTGTCAAACAACTCACACCTTTTCTTGGCTTCCACAGTTTGCATGTATGTTTCTAGAATAGCTGCAACTTCAACATACGATGAACTCCCTCTCTTCTTCAATGCATTGCTGAGTGTTCATAACCTGCTACTTGAAGCTCTTTTTATTTTTAAAACTCTTATGAAAAAGGTTAAGAATGCTCATTTTTTGAGCATTTCTAACCTTCTTGACAAAACGAGACTCGCAAGGTTAATAAATGAGGTTAGAAATGCTCAAAAAGTGAGCATTCCTAACCCTTTTGTGAAAGGTTAGAAATATGGGTTAATAATGCTCAAAAACTGAGCATTTCTAACCATTTTGGCAAAAGGTTAAGAAATGAGTTTAAGAATGCTCAAAAAGTGAGCATTTCTAACCTTCTGCTTCAACAAACTATCCTTTAGATGTTGGAAACCATTGATCATAGAGAGAAATCAAGGAAGAATGCAACCAAAATTTTTAGACATTTTTTTTATCGCAAATGACCAGACATATTAAAATAATTTAAAATATTAAATTATTATTTAAGAAATAATTTAAATATTTTAAATTTATTGCTTTGGCTGAAGAAAAATTGCATAACTTTCAAACGGTAGGGAGTTAGGTCCTGAAATTTGAAACACACGTCAATGGTAGGGAAATGGGTCCACATAATTATTTACACCTCACGAAAAATCCTAGGATGAGATATTTTAATCATTTCTAGGTAACAAATACCAAAAATTGAAGGTTTAAAATATGACGAAGTATGAACTAGGTTGAAGTGAAAATTGCCCACATGACACAAAATGATGCTTAGATCCTGACTATCGACTGATTTCCCTCAATTTTTAGTAATTCTCAAAATTCTTCCATTTTTCATATTTTGACTAGTAATGACCTTGGACAATGCGCTCATTACTTACGCATAAATGCTCATTGGATCTTTACTCGACACTGGGATTGATTTGAAATTCAAATTTTAGTTATGCCAAATGTGGGGGCAACAAGAAGTAAGTTCTTCATCAAGAAAGATGTTGATGGATTGGGAAGTTTTGATTCCCACAATGATGAAAGAATTTTCTTGGGATACTCAGCCAACAGTAAAGCTTACAAGTGCTACAACAAGAGGTTGAGAAGGGTGTTTGAGAGTGTAAATGTGAGAATAGATGAAAACCCACACAAAGGACACTCTACACCTACACCCTACATTGATGAGTCAAATGTGGAATGTGAAGACCAATCTGAAAATAGACTAGTAGAAGATGTACCCAACAAGACTCCTAACAGATACATGCAGAAGAATCATCTGGAAGAACAAATCATAGGAAATAGGAATGAAGGTGTGTAGACAAGAAGGAGGATAGCACAGGAAGGTGAGCAGGTAAATTTCTATCTCATGACTGAAGTAGAGCCTAAAACTTTTGATGGTGCTAGCAAAAATGAAAAATGGGTAAATGCCATGGTTGAAGAATTGAGACAAATTGAGAAAAATCAAACTTGGGAACTTATTCCTAGACTAGTAGACAAGAATGTCATAGGTACCAAATGGGTCTACCAGAACAAGATGAATGAAGGTAAGATAGTCAGGCACAAAGAAAGGTTAGTTTGCAAAGGGTATGCTCAAGTTGAAGGTATTGACTTTTAAGAAACCTTTGCAGTGATAGCTAAGTTAGAGGTAATAAGAATGTTTTTAGCTTTCTCAGCCTACGAGAGATATAAAGTGTATCAAATAGATGTGAAATATGCTTTTCTCAATGGCAATCTTGAAGAAGAGGTATATATGGAACAACAGAAAGGGTACTTGCTAAATGAAGATGAGAGTTTTGTATGCCAATTGAAGAAAGCCCTGTATGGTTTGAAGAAGGCTCCGAGAGCATGGTATTCCCGATTAGATAAATAATTGAAGGAGCAGGGATTCCGAAAAGGGAATGCAGACAACAACTTGTATGCCAAGGTAAATGGAGACCAGAAGATTATAGTTTTTGTATATGTGGATGATATTATCTTTGGTGGGGATAGTGCCATCATGTGAAAAAAAATTACAGACCAGATAAAGATTAAATTTGAGATGTCCTTGTTGGGTGAGTTGTCTTATTTTCTTGGCTTGCAGATCTCTACAAAGGAAAAAGGAATTTTCATATCTCAAGTAAAATATGCAAAAGACATGCTGAAGAAATTTCAAATGGAGGACAACAAACTAGTGAGCACTCCCATGGTTATCGGTTGTAAGCTGAGAAAACTAGATGAATCACCGAATGTTAAGAAAATACTATATAGGTCTATGATTGGCAGTCTATTATATTTAACAACATCTAGACTGGATATTGTACAAGTTGTTTGCATGGTAGCAAGATTTCAAGATGCTCCTAAACAATCCCACTTAAATGTAGCTAGAAGAATTTAAAGGTTTCTGCAAGGGACTATCAGTTATGGCCTATGGTATCCAAAGAAAGGAGAATTCTCTTTGTAGGCTTATACTGATGCAGATTGGGGAGGAAGTATAGATGACAAAAAAATTACAAGAAGAGGTGTTGTTTACTTAGGAGACCGACTTGTATCTTGGCATAGTAAGAAGAAAGAATCAATATCACTATCTACTGCAGAGGCAAAATACATAGCAGTTACTACATATTGCTCACAGGTTTTATGGATGAAGCAAATGTTGAAAGACATATAGGTGGAGATACCAGAACCTATTCCAATCTGGTGTGATAACTCAAGTGCAATCAACATCTCCAAGAATCTAGTAATGCACTCAAGAACAAAACATATTGCAATCAAGTATCACTTCTTGAGGGATAAAGTAGAAAACAAGGAGGTCCTAGTTGAATATGTTTCACTGGTGAGAAGATTGCTAACATACTCACCAAGCCACTTCCATTGGGTCCTTTTGAGTATCTAAGACAAAAAATGGGATTTGTCCTGCCATTTGGTACCACTGAAATGCATGAGAGGATGCATGATTCAGGGGGAGTCTTGAATCATGACACAAGGGGAGAAATTGTTCGAAGCAAAAGTTGTCGACAAAGACATTATTGGGGTCAGATTAAAGTTCCCTTTGTCATTGTTGTCAAAGGGGGAGTGAAATTGGTAAAGGAATGTTGACATCAATGCCAAAGGGGGAGAGTGTTGGCATTGATTTGTCATTGATTTCAACCTGTATCGGAGACAAAGGTCTTGGTATGATGAAAGACAAGCATTATCACTAACTTCATTGGCATGAGACAAGATGCATGTGTGGGTGAGCATGTTAAGTGATAACTAGTATAGCTTATACCAATCTGAAGCTTGGCTACCTATTTATGATGAAGAGGTAGAATGTTAAAGTCATCATAAACCACCAGAAGTGATAATGTGTTACCAGTATAACATACATTTCCGGTTAGTAGAAGAAGAAGGCCCCCATCAGTAAAGGCATATACTGGTATGAGTTTGTTGGATTCTTAAACATGAATCAACTGTGTGACCACGAACCAAGCATTTGACAATGGTGATGCCATGTGGAGCCAAGTTGGAAAGTATGTTGTGGTCAGTGAAGTCTCCATCGACATGATGGGTGAAACTATCAGTCGGCATTAATGAAGCAGCCACAAATCATGGGATGATAACTAATTGAGGCAGCTTGAGAAAGAAAGGATGATGAAGGAAAATCAAGGAGAGGTGGTGCCTAAATGAATGCAAAGGAAATCCGATCCCAAGATGATCTCGAAGAGGAAAATAACCAGGCGCTTGTATGTGTCAATGAATTTCAAAGTGGAAAAACCTATACGTGATTGCTATCTTTGGCGAACATGTGTTGGGTAATGGAAAATATGTGTATATGCATCATTGGGAGGATAGTTGATCAACACAAGACATATTAGACAAGATCTAATGCAGATTGTGTTGGGTGATGCAAACCCTAAACGTTCAAATTTTGAATAATGTTTTGGTGGGAAACGAATGGTTAAAAAGAAGAGATTGAGATAGACCAAGCTGCTACTGCAATAGAAGAGAGGGGTGATATAGCTATCAAAGAGTTAGTGGGAAATGCAGAAGGTGTTGGTGACAAAAGTGTTGATAAACAGGTGAAGTAGAGCAGAGCGGTAAGAAGTGCATTGAACATAAAGGTTATAAAACAACATAAGTAGTGTTTGATAAGAAGCGTGGTTGAGGGTGAGTAAAGAAAAGGAAGACTGTGTGAGTAAGGATTATAAAAGGTGATCAACAAAGTAAAGCTACAGATCATGGAAAGAGAAACCAAACCATTAAGACTAAAATCAACAGAGCAGGTTATTGTAAGGTTGCAAAACTTCATTTACAACAGAGATTCCATATGTGTATCTAAGCTTTATACTGTGATTCACTAAGTTTTAGCTTAGTGTAGGGGTTGTAGCTCCTTTAGGTAGTATCCTATAATTTGTGCAAGAGTTGGTTCTCCTTTGAGTTGGTGCTCATAAATTAGGGGTTAGTGCCCCTTGGGTTGGCACCCTAAATTTTGTATCACAGTTTCATTGTAAGGCTGGATTGGAGCAAAAGATCTCCAACAACTATTCTCACCAAGGTTTTTTCCACATTGGGTTTCCCTCGTATATATTTGGTGTTGTGTGTTTCATTTTTGTTCATGTAACTTTTGAGTAGTTTAGAAAATCCTTTCACACACTCGCGTTTCTCTTTTTATGCTACCGGTTAACACTCAGGTTGTTTCATTTACCGGTATCTTCCCTCTTTGAAAGTAAAAGATTAAAATCACTAATTCACCCCCCTCTTAGTGATCCATTGTGTTCAACAGGCTCAACCAAGGTTCAAGATTCTCACATCACACAACTATCACACTTGGAAAGTGAGCATATAGTGCTTTGTTTGGTAAAAGGTCTTGTGGTCAACCTTGACTGACACTCTACCTAATCTCACCAAAGAATTTAGGTTTATCCATAGGAACAAATGTGAGGAGCTGATGGGCCTAATTTCTATGCATATTTTAGACTCCTTGTTCTTCATCATTGTAGAATGCAGTACACCACTAGAGGTGTGGAAAAAATCAAGGATCTCTTTGGTTCAGTTAGTGAAATTAGAGCTATGTAGTTAGAAGAAGAATTAGACTCTCTTTCTATTCATGCCTTTCCTTCCATTGAGGATTATTTAGTAAAATTTAAGTCCTTGCATTCTTTAGTTGAAGGGTTGTGGGACAGAAAAATTAGATAAGGAATGTATTTTTTTTATTTTGTCCAAGTTAACGGGTGTATTTTCCTATTTTGTTACTCCCTTCTATTAAACTATGGATGGGTTTAGTACATAATTTTTTATGCCATCTTTTGAGACTTTTTGTGAGAGGTTGACAAGGGAATAGTCAAATCTTTGTCAAGATGATATTTCTAAGTCTCTTGCATTGCTTGCCACTCCATCCAAAAGGAAAGGAAAAAATAATCCCAAGACATAATCTAGTTTGTCTTCTCCCACCTCTTCTATAGAGGTTAATCCTAAGAAAGAGAGACCAAAATGAAATTATTACAAGAAATCTAGCCATAGTGAAAAAAATTGGTATAAGAAGAATAAAACCACATGTGAGTTTTGTATGAAATGACATGATGAACCTAATTGTTACAAGAAGGAAATCCATGAGTTAAAAAAATTACTCAAGGAGAATCATATTTCACCTTGTTCGAGGTCATCTTCTTCAACCAAACATGAGGATAAATCTCCTAAAAATATTGGAAAGGGTCATGCTTTGATTACCACTTGTGCACCTAGAGATGTTGGATAGATCATTGATTCAAGAGCATTAGTTCAAATCACCCATTTAGGAAATACCTTGATTTTGTATTCTCTTAGAGAACCATTTCAAGATAGACCTTGACTGCAAACAATTAGTTTTCTCATGCTCCAATTGTTGGTGATACTTATTTGGATATAGGAAATCTGCATAATTTCAAAGTATTGAAAATTGTCAATGGTTCAATTTACACCTCATGTTTGTATGCCCACTTTAGTGTGGGCTATCCTTATCCTTTCTCCATGCCTTATCAAACTAGATTATTTAAATTTAATGCCATGTACACCCTTTTGTGGTTCCCACATTGAGATACCCAATCCCTAGCTACTTGTTTTGTTACTCTTTGCAGAAGGACCAAGGAATAAAATGCCTTGATCTGGACTAGGGTACCTTAAAATTCCTTGGTCCCTCTTAAAGGGGCTCCAATTTCAAAAGAGGTAAGAGCCATATCTCCCTACCAACATTTGATCCTCGGGGCTACAAATTCCTGTTGGAGGTTAACCTAATTAGTAAATTACTTAGGGAGCCCTATGTAAGGCCATCTTATCAACTTGTTTTGGACCTAGAACATCAATTAGAGTATTTGTGTATATGTGAAGCACTCGTTATCAAGTATCTTCTAAGTTTCAAGGTTGCATATTCATCATCAACTATTATGGAGAAAATTTACATTGATGTTCAAGCAAGCATGTTTGTGTGATTAGGATTTTTCATGTTCATGTGTTTGTCATGCCATTACATTAAACACTTGTGATTACACTCAAAGATCATTACATCATCATCATCATCATCAATTGTAGATCTAAGGTAGATTTCCTTAAACATTTATTTCATTATTTGCATTATTTCAATTCATGTTTAATTCCAAAATCGAGGTTTGACCTAGGGCAAAACCTTATTCCCAACATCTTTCCCTTTCTTTCTGTTTGTAGAAAATAGGGGTGGAGCTACACTTGAAAAATTGAGTAGAGTCAATAGTGATGATAGGTAGAGTTTCGACGATGTAAAATTTAGAGGACTAGGGTGAATTTGCACTACCTAGTCTCAAAAAATCAGGCTAAACTTTGAAGGACGGGTTTTAGACATTTCATTTTGATCAGATCTAGGTTGGTGGATCCATGGGACATGCTTTCTCTTATTGTTTTTATTGGATCACTTATAGAATCCCTTATTTTACCCTATTTTTATAATCATTACAATTCAACTTAGAAAGAAAGAAACTCACCAACCCCACACAATTGGGTAAATCTACTTAGAATTGTTGACCCTCCTAATCAAATTGAGGCTAGACCTATTTGATTTACCCCTTTCTTTTAATGTATGGTTAATTTGGTTAGTCAATGATTTTGTTTATTAAAACCCTAATTCCGAAATTTACACCATTACATTTTGGTGATCTCGACTCCTTGAATGCTTCTTTTTTTATTTATGATCTTATATCTAGATTTTAAGAATTTAAAAATTTAATTTTGCACCCAAATTATTTTCTAGTGATATCTGGGCACAATAAATTGAAGACTCTATCTCATCTCCACATGTTCGCTTCTTGGTGGATTATTATTTCTTTCATAGAAACATGTATATGTTCCTCCAATCACATCTCCGTTACCACCTTTTACAAGCTTCTATTTAGTAAGAAGAAAGTAAAGATGCAGATATTCATGAAGACCCTGACATGGGAAACAATCACCCTTGAGGTCGAGAGCGGTGATACCATCGATAATGTCAATTCAAAAATTCAAGTGGGCGTTACTTTTGCGATAAATATTTTCTCTCTTTCCTTCCTTTTGTTAATTGGGATTTGAATTCTTTTATTTGAATATTTTTAGTTGGGTTTTTCTATGTGGACTTTGTGTTATAATTAAGCAATTTCACATCTTTCAGTCATCACAATTAATATTAGTTTTGCTGAAATTTTAGTTGTAGCTTTCACTCATCACTTATCGAAGATAGGGTTTTGATTATTGTAATGGATTTTGTATGTTGAGTGTTGTAATTGATTGTGTTGTTCAAAGACAATGAAGCTATCCCATCAGATCAACAACAGTTGATATTTGCTGGGAAACGGTTAGAAGATGGATGAACTCTTGTGGATTATCACATCCAGAAGGAATAAGCTCTGAATTTGGTGTTGAGGCTAAGGGGAGGGCTTTCATTAGGGTGAAACCCTTACTAGAAAAGAGGTAGAGATTGATATCAAACCCACTGATACCATCAAGCGGATCAAAGAGCTGGTCAAGAAAAGGGAACGACTACCACCCCTACAACAAAGTTAGGAAGTTATTTAAAATATTGCTGAGATTTTATTTTAATCTTATTTTGTTGGGTTGTTTTGGTGATTTTGGATAAAGATCTGTCGTATTCTTAGGGCTGTTTGGATTAGGATATTTGTTCCAATGATATCTCTTTAAGCATAGTTTCAGTTTTCCCAATAATTGTAACGTCCTGTATTTAGAGAATGGAAAGAGGTAAGACATATATGTGCATTTGCATTACCAACTAAATGTGGTAAGGTGTTGAAACAACAAAATACTATTCTTGATTTTAATGATTAGTATTGTCCTGCAGACTCATCTTTTGGTGAAAACAACTGAATGATGAGAATACAACCAAAGATTATGGTGACGGTGGAGCTTTTGTTCTACATCTTGTGTTGGCATTGCAATTGGTGGTAATAAATTAATGAATATCAATAAAAAATATTCATTTTCTTCATTATGTTATTTTAATGAGATAACACTGAAATACTGAAAATGGAGTTGATGTATGGCGTGGAAGTATCTCATTCTCCATTTTGACACTGAAGTAAAAATCTGTTGAGTAGTATTGTAGTTATGTACAATTTGTTATAATGTAGTAATGGTCTTAGACAATTAAATACAGCTATGAGGAGAATTGTGCAATATGTTGTCATGTACCTCTGTATCAATCTTAATTTTACGTTAAATTGGAAGTATGGGTTATTGAGAGATGTTTCATGCATAAATGATTGTAGACCAAGTACGCTATACACTGAATGAAGTTGCACTTAATAGAAACACCTAATGGAGGTCTACTTAATAGAAACACTTAGTGGAGGTGAACTTAATAGGAAATTTGTACTGTTTTAGCATAAGTATCCATTGATGAATGTCTTGGAATTAGTATTTTTTCTACTACTAATTATTGCTTATTTTTGAGCCATTTGTATAGAGGGATAGTTGTATAGGTCTGAATAATACTAATTATTGCTTATTTTTTAGCCATTTGTATAGAGGGATAGTTGTATAGGTCTGAATAGGTAGGGGTGAAGTTGGAAGGCTTAGGATTACTAAATAGAATGACTGAGAATTATATAATATATTTAACTAGCATTTTAATATTTTATAAATAAAATTTATGTAGAAGTTGTCAAGAGTTATCAATTTTAACAAATTTTTAACTTTAGCATACATTAACTAATTTCATATGGTTAATGATTTGCAAGCAATTTTTTCCTTTTTAAAATCTAGATTTAAAAACATAATTTTTAAAATTAGAAGTTTCTTTTAAAACTAGATCTAAAAATATAATTTTTAGAAATTAGTCTTATTTTAGAATATGAAATGATTTGAATGCAAAAAAAAATAGAATTTTCTTTTGAATTTAGTTTTAAAAACATAAAAATATAATATTTTTTTACATTTAATAAATAACAACAATAGGAAGCTCCTTTTTAATTTGGACTGGTATCTTTTAAATCTAGAGTTTTTTTTTGCGTTTAATAAATAATTATAATAAGAAGTTTCTTTTTAATTTAGATTTCATTGTTTAACTTATTCATTTTCTATCTATAATTTGACCTACTACAACATCCTCTTCAACCTCTACTATGCAATGTCTTCTTCATCAGGGCTCACTACAACTACAACTTCTTAATGTAGCTCTACTACATCTTCTTTCTCATTCAAGTTGAACTCAATCTTTTTTATCTCCTCTCCAAGAAATATAACATCTTTTTAGGTCCACAATAAACCTCTACTACAAACTCTACCTGAACTAAAATTCTTCCTCTTCTTCAACCTAAATCTATGAGGTACTTTCACCTTCATCATGTTCTTTGTTTACACTCACCAAATGGCAGTCCACCATGACCATTTTCTCCTCTCCTCTCTCTTCTTTTCATTTCTGTGGGATGCTCTCATATCTTTCTCCTCCCATTTGTAATTGCCTTTTTTCAATGGGATTCGTCTCATCCCATAATTCTCTTTCATTCTTGCTAAAATAATCCTTTCTAATTCATAGAGAGGTCTTATTTTCTACTTCTTCCCAATATTGTTTAAAAAATTATATTATCATGGGTCTCTTAATGAACTACCTCATCTTCATATTCAAACATATCCTCTTGTCATCTACTACAATATTTTATTACTACTCTTCTTCACAACTTCAATTTCTCAATCACTCAAGACTTTGCACATTGGCAATGATTCTTTTGAGCTCTCAAACACCATAACACACTTTCAACACTTTTTTCACATGTTCTCCCTAGGACTCTTCATACACCTACAACAATTCTCTCAATTCTCTTTGACGACTCTACCACTTCAAACTTCACCCGAGAGTCCTAGTGTAGACTCTACATGCTTAAGACCTCTGGCTCTAATGACAATTGATGCAAGAGAGACTCGCTCTTTTTAGAAATTTCAAAACTAATATACTTTAAAGTAAATAAAAAAGACTCTATGGTTTCAATTGAATAATTATATTGCAACAAAGAAATAAAATTTTATTTCCACCAAGTGTACAAACAAATTTACAATTAAGGTCTTTCATTGACATCTCCCTCTCTTCACATTTCTTCTTCTTTCTCTTTTTGCATACTGCTTCTCACTTTAATATCTTTACCATATGAGGTGTCCTTAACATAAACACTTAGTAGAGGTGCACTTCAAAGAAAATTTGTACCATTTTAGCATAAGTATCCATTGATGAATGTTGTGGAATTATTATTTTTTCTTATACTAATTATTTCTTAACTTTTTAGCCATTTATATAGATGGATATTTGGATAGATTTGATTAGGTAGGGGTGAAGTTGGAAGGCCTAGGATTGCCAAATGGAATGACTAAGAATTATACAATATATTCAATGAAAAGCTTAATCATTCAGTTCATCTTCTAGATGATTGCTCAATTTCTAGTGTATCTAGGAAATGTAACATATAAAATATCATTTTATTATGTTTAGGATTATATACATTTTCTTAATAATTTTGAGCATTTTTTAAAAAGTTCTATATGAGGGATATTTTATTTTATTTTTTAGTATTTTAATATTGTTAATCATTTATAAATATTTTTTTCATGCAAGAAAAACCATGTTCCTTTTGAACAACCACATTAGTAACCATCTATGGAAGACCAAGAGTCACAACTTGGAAATCCACATTAGAAGCCAACTATTGAAAATAAAGAATCACAACTAAGAATTCCATATTAGAAGTAACCTGGGAATTTTAACTTGTGTCTCAATATAGACAACTCGGTAATTTAACCAATCAAGGTCAACCCCTTAAGATGCTTTTGCAGTTTTAGAATATTCAAGAGTGAGGATATTGACTTATTAAATTGAGTTAGGTGTCCATAGTTCTATATCACTATCTTTAGAGAATACCACAGGTGATATATTTTTCCACCACTTTTGTATTGAATAAAAATAAAGGAACACGATGATCTTACCACATGCATATTCAAGCATCAGCCTAGCACGTTCAAGGCATATTATGGTGCTATCATATCAAACATTAGCGCATAACAGGGACATATTAGTGCGTAACCTATCCAACTAATTTATTATAAAACATTCTGAAATAGCATGTAGCAGAGGCAACATAGCACATAGTGAACATTCTATAGCGCTTTGAGAACTTTCTTTAGCACATGATCAATATTAGTGAAAAACAAAGAGCTAACCAGTCACTTTGGAAAAAAATTATCAATAGTCTCAAATACCCTTTCAGGTCCTTTAGGAATCGAACAACAAAACTTCAAAAAAATCATTAGTGAGAAAATTTTTAATCCAACAAAGCACTCTTATAATGAGTTTTTAAATCATTAACTATCTTGAGATAAGACTTCATCCAACAAAATTAGGGAGTATCAAAACAGTGATCAAAGTTCCACCATCCAATGGATCCTATCAAAACAATACCTAGTTGGGTCCTCAGGGTGTCAAATCAAGTTTCCATATTTGGAGACTTTATCCATATCATTTGACACACTTTGTCGTGGAGGCGAATTGAGCTAAACTTCTTCTTGATAAACTAAACTTGAGTTTCCAAATAAAGTATCCCAATCCAACATCAACACCAACATTTGATCATTTGTGTATGACCACTCCTCATATTTTGAGAAGAATAAGTCTTCATAAAAAGACTAAGTTGAAGAAGAGACAACCTAGTTCTAAGACACTTATTAAAAAGAATAAATTTCTCTATATCAATCATCAACTCTTTGCATCACATTGTGCATTCTTGTGTCATATGTGATTATATATCCAAGGAAAAACAAACAAATTTGATAAAGAGCCTTTGAGAAGTAGGGCTTACATTCAGAAAGCGGCATTCAACCAACACCTAAATAGTGGAGGAAGGATTATGCCCGCTTTATTCCCAAAGTTCCTTATCACTTATAATGAAGCTCGACCTGAGCCACCAACTCCACCAAGAACCCCAATAGAAGAAGAAGAATTCATCATAGTAGAGATATGTTAATTCTCGTAGTCATTCAATCTTAGAGAAACAAGAAGAAGGAATCACAAACAAAATTGATTATAGGTCACAGATTATCCTATCCTTTTGATGAGTATGCAAACATGGGAGAAACATAGGTCACCGAAGAACTTCTCCAAAATTTCAAGAAAACGAGGCTTTCCAAAAACTTGTAGAAATACATAGAAGTGGATAAGGAAAAATATCTACTCATGCTAATTAGAAAGGGAGTCAACATTCGTGAGGATTTCGATACAAAAATATTAAGGAATATGGATGAGATAATTTCAAGAACAAGGTCAAGAAACTATGCCTATCAAGAACAATGAAGAGAAGAAGATACACATGATCCAAAAAACATATGCAGCCAAGATCGCACCCATGAACAAGACAATACCCATGAACAAGACCATTCTCATAATTGGGACAATCATGATGAACAAGGGGAAGCTCCTTATCAAAGGACAAATGCACCCATGGCTGCTCTTGCACAAAAACTCCAAACACTACAAAGACAAATGCGAGACATTAAACAACAAACCACGATACGCTACTCCTTTCATGAAATTTGTCCTTATTCTTTTGGTAGGAGATTGAACATGATACCTTTTCCCCCAAATTTGGATATACCAAAGTATGACAAATATGATGGTAAAAATGATCCCTATGATATACCAAAGTATGACAAATATGATGGTAAAAATGATCCCTATGATCATGTTCGGTAATTTTGTACCATGACCTTAGATTTTTCTCACAATGACACATACTTAATAAGATTGTTCCCAAGAAGTTTGGGAGGGAAAACAATGGAGTGGTTGTCTAAACTTACACCTCCCATTAGATAATTTGGTGAATTGGTAAACAAATTCATAACACAATACTCCTATAACATTCAACATGCAATCACCATGCTGGATGTGTGTAACACAAAACAAAAGAGCAATGAAACATTCATGGTGTTTCTAAAATGGTGGAGGTGCATGGTTTTGAGATATCCCTGAGATATGCCTAAAAAGGAAAAGATGGAAATCTTCATCGACAATTTGAATAGTGAGATGAGTTATCAACTCAAACTCCAATGCATACCATCTTTTGCAAAATTGATAGAAAGTGGTATCCAAGTAGAGGAATCAGGCATCAAGAAAGGAACATTGAAGTTATTTAAGGAAGGTGTTAATTCTTCAAATACTAGCACCTTTAACAATCAAAACAATAACAATGCTTTAGACAAATCTAGATTTTGGACAAGGAACAAAAACATTGTTAATGATCGGGTAATTGATGCCAACAATGTGAAGTCTAAACAACTATTGTTGATTTTCTCAGGCAACCCACCATCCAATAATGATAAAAAAAGTACTAATCAAGGCACTAACACTTATCAAAAAAATACCAATCAAGGAGCTTCAATATCAAACACCAAAAAAAATCATCAAGGCAACAACAATACTAGCCAAGGCAACAATGCTAACCAAGGAAACAACACAAGCTAGAGAGGAAACACCAATACTTTCCCATATTGACGCATATACATGCCATTAGGACAAACCTTAGAATTAGTGTTTATGGAACTCTTGATGAATAAGATCATCACATTGCCAGCCACAAGAAAATTTGAACCCCAGGTCAAACCACCTTGGTGGAATGACAAATTATTGTGATTTCATCAAAACAAAGGACATAACACAAATGATTAAATGAGGCTGAAGAATATATTTTACGACATGATAGACATGGGAAATTTAACTGTTGATGGTCACAAAATGAATGGTGACCATGAAGCCTTCAAAAATCCTCTTCCAAATTATGATAAGGGAGGAGTATCAACATCAAACAACACCAAAGGAGCTTGTATTAATCACCTATATGAGAACACCATTAATCACATATCGATGTATTCCAATCAAGTAAATGTCATAAAAATCAAAGACAAACAAGAACATGCATCGATAAATGTGACAACCCGAGGGCAAAAATATGTCTTGAAAGGGAACGCATTCACAACGACAACTCTCCCCAAGACTCAATATAGCTTAGTTGACCAACTACGAAGAACTCCCACTCAGATATCTAAACTTGAGTTACTCAAACTTTTTCCAAACCACAAGGATATCTTAGAACAAGCACTTATTGAAATAAATGTTCTAAATGATTTGGATATTAATTGATTCCAAGGCATTGTGGCACATATGATAGGGCCACATAACATATCTTTTTCCAAACATGACAATGTCTCTCTAAATCATCTGCATAACACCTCACTCCATATTGAAGTCTTAGTCTATAAACATCAAGTAAAAAGAGTGTTAATAGATAGAGGAGTTGGTCTCAATATCTGTACTTTAAATCTTATCTATGCATTGGGCTTCTTTGAGAAGTCTATTGATCCAAAAAATAAAATCACCATCAAAGCCTATGATGATGAAGAGAGCTCATCCGACAAAACTATATTACTACCCATTTTAGGTAGGTCCTGTACAAAAAGACACCATGTGCCAAGTCTTAGATATAGACTTGAGATATAATATACTATTGGGTCATCCAAGGATCCCTGAAATGCAAGCGATGCCTTGCACATACCATCAATGTATCAAGTTCCCCTACAATGGACAAAACATTTCAATATCTACAGATAATAACCCTTTTCAGTATTGCAATGCTATGGGGGTAGCTCAAGAGAGCCAGGTTCAACACAACAAGGAGGCTCAAACTTCCTCAACGTCCAATAATCAAAAAGAACTAAAGTCTCTATCCATAGAGTTCAAGCAAAAGATGAGAATAAAAGACCAAGGCATGGGGGAGTACTCTTTTTAACCCTTATGTCTATCTAAATTGCCAACATCACCAAAACCTTATGGATAACCTTCCACATCAAGACATCAGGCAACCCAACCCATCACCAAGTTTGATGGTAAATTTATCCAACTAGGCACACTGCCTGATGAATTAGAAGAGATATACATCCTTTGTTGGCTATACAAGGGTGAAAAAGAAGTCAGAGTTGCTACCATAGAAGTGGTTGTACCAAAAAAATAGTATGGAAATGGGTTCTAGATCATGCAATCAATGGGATACAATGACAAAGGACCTATTGGCAAGTGCCAAGAAGGCATTATAGAACCCTTGCAACCTCCTTCACAATTTGCAAGAAACAAAATGGGACTTGGGTATGGACAAAATGGATCAACTATGCAGAAGAAAAACAACTATCAGAAACCTCAGTTGAGAGAAAAGAAAAAATATAATGAAGACTCATGGCAAGAAGCACTACACCAAGTAGAAGAAACAAGGAAAGAGAAAAAGCATCAAGAATACAAAAACTAACAAGAAGAACTAGCCATTCAAAGCAAGGAAACTTCTTATAAATAAGTGCATCATGTGCAAGAACCTGATCAAACCAAGGAGAAACCACCACTTGAAGAAATTGATACTCACCGAAGGGAAATAGTGTATGAACAAATGCAAAGAGTACAGGAAAGCACCGACCCTGAATCAGAACAAGCTACCAACTAGTGTCAATGATCAAGGATAGTTGTTTTGATATTACTGAAGATATTGAAGTGGATACCATCTATGCATACACACCCCTTTCTTAGGAGGGACAAGGCTTAAGATCTTGATCGTTTGAATTCAAACCATACCATATCTACAAGGCTAGTGAGAATCAGAAGTGATAATATAAACAAGGAAACATCAAAGATAATACCATCGAAGACCTCAAAAATATCATAGACCTCACTAGTATGCTTTATTTTGTCTAGCTTACACTGGAAAAATACACCTGTATACCCATAAACATAAGCCCGACCAACTGGCCTATCCCTATCTACAAGTGGTCTCGATACTAGAATATGCTCTAAGGCCCACACCTGTAACAATGACACCCCAGCTGATAAACTAGTATATTCCTGTAGTGTCATAAAATTGTGACCCCTACAAGTTTAACCACATTTGGGGTCCTCACATTGGTGATGGCATCTCCTTCCTTAACCGGGACCTATTTCTGCATTTCCAACCCTTCTCCCTTCCTCCTTCATGTCTTGTATTTGCTCTCGACTCTATCTAGACCCCAAAATAGGGCAAGATAGGGCCGTGGCACCCTTGTCCTCCCTAGGACAAGGGCATGGTGGCCCTATCCCCCTAGGAAAGTCACGTACAACCCCTGTCCCCACCTCCTAGGGTGGTCCTATGTGTGGGTTGCTTGATCTCCTATGCACTTCTTGTCTTCGGGTATTGTTATTCCTCTTTGTCAGCCTTCGATGGTGGAAAGTTAATCCTTGAGGCATCTATAAAATGGAATTTAATATCCTCATTCAGGGATGGATGGATAGCACATAGATGGATAATAGAGGATAAGAGATAGAGAACATAAGGAGAAGATACAAGATTTGAAGGTCATCATCAAGCATTCAAGTCTTCTTCATTCATCCATTGGAGCAACATTACAACATTTATTTGCAAGCACGTGTGTGTGTTAGGGTTTTGTCATGTTACATTCCATTTCATTCAACATTTGTTGTTACATTCAAGAAGCAAAACAATCATCATCAACAAGTTGTAGATCTACAAGGTATACATCTCCATTGTTTACATTCAAGTATTTGCAATTATTTTCTTTCGAGGTTGATTCTTCAACTGAGGTTTGACTGAGGAAAACCCTTATCCACAACCCCCCTTTATTTTCTTCATGTCAGATGTAGGTGTGCAGTTGTAATTGCAGGTTCGGGCTTCATTTGTAGAGACGGAAGAACCCTTTTCGTTTCACAGATTTTGTGGTGGGCAATGTACATTCCCGCCAATATCATGATGAATTTTCTCTAAATTTGCAGGGAAGATCCACATCAGTTTAATTAGCTCAGATCCAAAGTTACAACGCGATCCCAAACCGGGAGAACTTTATTTCACTCATTTCCTCTCTCTTTTCGACATAGTCAACAAGTCAACTTTCACATTTACAAAAGAGGGTAAATCACACATTAACCAATTGCAATCCGCTTAGTATTTAGATCCTTGTCTCTCTTGGATTTGGATCTAGTGTATTCAACCCCTCTTTTGAATGTAAAGTTCTTCCTAAGTGAAAATCATCCAAGTGGCTTCCTTTCTCTCTCCTAGGTTGGGAGTCACTAGGATCCAATTTTCCACTTTACATTTTGGTGAACCTGACGTCTTATACATTAATTTGATTTCTCATTCTTAGATCTGATTAATTGCAATTTGAATTTAAAATTTTCATTTTCAAGTTTGATCTATTTGCAAATTTTAGAGGTTAATTGCATAAAAACCCTAATTTTTCATTTTGAGCAAATTAAGCTTGTGAGGTGTAAAATTTTAATTGCTTATTTCAGATCTGATTTCTATTTAAAAATTACAATTCAAATTTGTTTCTTTATTCTATGAATTCATTGGTTAAATCATAAAACCCTAAGTTTTAAGATTCTTCTATTTTTGACCTTTGACTACAATTTTGACCAATCTAGACATCTCCAAATCGACCTTTTTTGGGGATTCCGCATTAAAATCATAATCTCTATCATCCCTAAAAATTTCAAAAAATGTTGGTCGGACCGTGTGCATTCCCTCCATGATCCTGAACTTTTTTTCTGAAATTTCAAGAGATGGAATTGATTGTATTTTTCTACTCAGATCTAGAAAATTAGCGTACTCTATCTCTTTTATCACTCTCTAAGGTCAAGCACAAATTAAAATTCACATCTTAAAATTAATTTTCATAAAAAGGTCCTAATTTTAGATCTGCTTTTCTAGCAATTTCTTATTTTTTTTATGGCAATTAATAAATTTGATTTTCTTTCTCTTTCGCATGTGAGTACATTAATTTTTGCATATATTTATCATGTGTGGGATAATAATTTCTTTTATTTTCTATTTCTTCTCTTTCTTCATAGCACTTGGTCATATTGTGTTGTTAGCATTTCTAAATTGTTAGACCTTAAATCTTTCATGTGTCATTTATGTTGCATTATGTTGATGTTGTTAACAACATGCATTTCCTCCATTAATCACCTTAAAACTTTTGTATATCCTAAAACTAAAGATCCTAACCCTTGTACCTCTCCTAGGGTATCTTGTGTGAAAGAAATGAGATCTAATCTTTACCCAATGATCTTTTGACAAGAGAGAAAGTATTGGAAAGTAATATGGATACACCTTCTTCTTCTTCTACATACACCCTTGAGAAAGGGGGGCAATATGACAACATCAACATTTTTACATATTTAGATCCTCCTTATTCTCCTAAGACCTATCTTCAACATCGAAGTCTATGTAGAGAGGTTGATGTCATGCATTTTATTCATGGCCTTTCTGCTCACATAGAGATCACTAAAAATGAGCTTTTAGATGATGAAGATGTTCTTCCCCAATCTTTGAAAAAGGATAAGCTTGATAAAGGCAAAGAGATTCTCATTCCACATGATACTCCTCCTTCATCTACAAATCCTTTTCTGCCTTCTTAGACATCATATTTCAAAGAAATCCATGATCTTGTTCCTCCATCTAGTCAACTGCAACATTCTTATAGTCATGGCTTTCATATAATTACAAAACAAGGTTTTAAAGGACAAGAAATTTGGAAATTAGAGCATGGAATTCATGTCCCTATAAACCCTCTTACACAAACTACTACAAGAGGCCTAGGAAATGGTACCCCTCTTTCTATGGACTAATTCCTTAAACTTCAAAACTTTCAAGATTACCTTCAAAAACAAAAAATCAAGAGAGCCCACAAGAATGCTTCTTCTTCAAAGCGTCCTTCTTCTTCATTTCATCAAACCCATGACCATAATGCTGATGATTGCCCTAATTTTCAAAAATCTATTCAAGATGGCATAGAAAGTGGCAAAATTAGAATTGTGGATAATCAAAACCCCTTCTTCTAACAAACCCTCTTCTTCATGGTGAGATGATATTTACCATCCTGAAAAATTAGCCACAAGAATCTATTGGAGATTAAAATATGACAAGAACATTTCCTTTCCTCCTCATAATAAATTAAAAAACTTAGGCAAGTGAAAGGTATTGAATATTAAATTTTTCATGATTTATATTAAATATTAGGTATTTAATAATTTTTTTCAACTACAATATGACCTTGCACATATTTGTCTCACAGAAGATATAGCTTTATTTCTTGGTAAAAAATTCGTGCCTTAGCACTTCCTTTCCCTTCATGTTGCTCTTCACCCGATGGCATAATTAGGCCATGTAATTGGGGCTCTTTATCATTAGTGGTGGTACTATTTCGCTTTAACATACTTTGGGACAGCAACATGAAGTCTATTTTTCTCTTCTTTCTATTCATCCTTGTGCATCATTGATCATTAGATCCCTTTTCTTGCATAGGGTTATCCTTATGTGAGCATATAATTGTTCCTTGGTTTTCCTCTCTTCTTGGAAAGGAGCATCTTTAATGAGTACTATACTTCTTCTCTTTCCTTCATTCTCTTGGAGATCTTACCTCTTCTATGGTTTTGATTATTCATAGGTATGATATGCCCCTTAGAAGTGAATGATCTCTTGAGAAGTATGTATCCCATCCTTGAAAGGATTTGTTCCACTATGTTGGCATTTGTATGAAGATTGCATTAATGATTTTTTATGTTGTCATTGATGTCAATTAACCGGTAATGATATTGTTATATTGTTATTTTGTAACCGATAGGAAGATATAGTGAAGGGAACTGTAACCGGTAGGTAAGTTTATGGAGTGAACCAATATTGCTAAGTATTGGAGAGTTGAACTAGTAAACCCTACCCGTTGATTTGATAAACCCTAATCGATTAAGTTTGGTGAATTGGTTGTATTGGTTTATGATATGATGATGAGTGGTAATGATTATGACACATATGCATATTGTATGAGGAGAGTTTCAAAGTGTTTTTGGTGCATTGAGATAATGGTTTTTATCTTGGGAATGAGAAAGTATATTGCATGTAATGAAAAGCGCATGATGAGTTATTGAGTTTGATGAAGCAGTGATCAAGGAGCGGTTGACACTTTCTCGAATGATGTGCACAGATTGTTATGTAATCCAATGGTCATACCCGAACTGACTTGTTTGTAATCTTTATGAGAGAATAAGGTTTTTGTTGTATTACTAACCTGATTAATTTGTTTATAAGGTTGATGAGTTATTTTGTTTGAGTGTTGGTAAAGTTGTAGTTGAGTGTGTGGTTGCCTAACTAGATGATGTATTTATAGTTTGTTTGAAAGAAGATAAGAGCGTAAAAGGACCTGAACAAGAAAGTGTAGTGCTACTCTAATATATCAACAAACTCCTATTGTTTTCTAAAACTTACAATAGTAAAATCCCCTAACCGGTTAAGCTCTAACAAACTTAGTGTTATTCAAATCCTCTAACCAGGTGGTCCATTAGCTTAGAATTCAAACCCTCTACTGAGGTTACTCCTCACAAGGTATTGCTTCTAACAAGGCATTATAGTCAATCTCTTAACTGGGTGGTTGCTAATAGGATTTGTTCTTAAGAGGACTTTTTGTAAAATATTTAACAGGCTCAGCTCCTAAGAGGGCAAACTTCAGAAGAGTTCAAATAGTTATCTTGTGATTCTCATATCACCATGGTTTTTCCCATTTGGGTTTCCACATCAAAAATATTATGTCAAGTGGTGAATGTTTTTGTGCTTATGTTTTCTATGGTTGAATTGCTTAACTTCTTATTCCACTTTGGTAAGTTATGTTAATAGGAAGACATCTGAAATGAGGTTTTACTTATGTCAAGTAAATGTATTTGGAAGTTTGTGAGTTTCAAGTTGTTTACTGTTATCTGTCGTAATAGTCAACCGGTTTATTCTAATAGTGATATTCCATTTATAGTTCAGTTGTTTAACTTGTCAGTTTAAAGTTTACTTTGAGAGGTTGTTTCTGAGTTAGTTGGAAGCTTATATCAGTTTTTCTATCAATTGATTCACCCCCCCACCCCCCTCTTATTAGTTGATCAGATCCTTATTCTTTCATCATACCATCAATTGGTATCAGAGCACTTCTCAGTTCCTCTAAGGTCTAAGCCTAACAACTTGAGGTGAAGATCTTGTTGAACATGATGAAGAAGAGAGGTCCAAAGTTTAACAAAGAGAGCTATAGAATATGGAGTGATAGAATGAAAATTTATATCAAGAGTCTTGGAAATTAATATTGGGAACAGGTTAATACTCAATATGTTTCACCTAGTGGGATTATGACATGATCAGAAGAAAGAGAAACAAGAAAACAATCAAGCAACGGATTCTATTATCAGTTTTTTGTCTGATGCAGAATATATTGATGTTCATGGTTTGGAGACTGCAAATGAGGTATGGAAGAAACTTGAAGAGATTTATAGTGGTAATGAACATGTGAAGATTGCCAAGGAAAAGAGTCTAAAAGGAAATTTTGATGACATACAGATCACTGAAGGTAAGAATATCCAACAATATGATCAAAGGATAAAAGAGATAGTTGGAGAGATCAAGAGTGTTGGTGGTAAAATGGATAATGCCATAGTGGTTAGTAAGGTATTGAGAACCATTCTACGGGTCTACACTATCTGAGTGGCAGCTATTCAGGAGCCAAAGTAAATTGAAAAAACCTAGGTAACCCTTGACTCCATCATTTGTAAGATTACTGCTTTTGAATTAAATGGTTATGATGGTAGTATTTAGAAATCTAAATTAGTATTTAGAGGTTTAGTTTCTAACACATCTATGAGGAAGAGTAGAGATGTCAATGATAGTCATGAATCTAGATCTAGCAGAGAAATTGATGATGAAGATAGTTTAGTTAAGATTGAAGCATTGTTGGCCAAGCAGTTGCCCAGAGGTACCAGTAAATACATAGGTAAATTACCCTTTAAATGTTTTCCATGCAACAAGATTGGACACATTGCAGCTAACTATCCTAATGGTGATAATTAGCACAAGCGAGAGAAGTTCAAGAAGTACAAGGGAAAAGGAAAAAGAGATTGTCTTATTACAGTTGATGGTGGTATCACTGATGAGGAATTTGAAGGTGATGCTAATGAAGACATTGTCTTTGTAGACATTAAAGAGGAGACATCTGATAAAAAAGATTTAGTTTCTCACATGGATAATTCTGATGATTGGATTATTGATAGAGTTTCTTCATATCACATGATCAGTGACCAGAGAAAATTTTTTTGTTTGAAGGAATTTCATGGTGGAGTTGTAAGATTTGGTAATGACTCACCCTACATTGTTAAAGGTAAGAGAACTATATCTCTTAATGGGAAGAGCAATGCAAATGATGTCTACTAGATTGAAGCTCTCAAGAACAATCTTTTGAGTGTTTCTCAACACAATGACATAGGATACCCATTGGAGTTTAAGAACGATATTGGCAAAATCTATAGGAGCAAAGGTGAACTGATTCCAATTTGCAAGAAGACTAAGGTAATTTGTTTCACCTGAATCCTAAAGTCAACAACTATTTAATTGCTAAAGTGGATTATTGTTGGCTTTGGTATAGGAGATTTTGTCATTTAAATTTTGATAACATCGTTAAAGTGAGTAAGTCCAAGAGAGTGAGAGGTTTACCCCAATTGGAAAAACTGGTTAATGCTCTATGTAAGGAATGTCAGTTGGGAAGGATGACATCCTCAACTTTTAAGAGAAAGTCTTTTTTAGTGGCACATCTGTTAGATTTGGTTCATATAGACCTCTGTGGATAAATAAGGACCAAAAGTATTCAAGGTGACAGACATTTTATGATCTTCACTGATGATTGCACAAGGATGATGTGGGTCACATTATTAAAGGATAAAACATAAGCATTTAGTAAATTCAAGGCATTCAAGGCCTTACCTGAAAAGGAGAGTGGTAATAAGATAAAGTGTGAGGAATGATCAAGGCGGTAAATTTACTTTTGAGGAATTCACTAGATATTGTAAAGAAAATAGTATTAAACAACAACTTTCTGCACGAAGGACACCACAACAGAATGGTATTACGGAGAGGAACAATCAGTTAGTTGTTGAACCTACTAGGATGATGTTGATACAAGGAGGTGTAGCAAAAAACTTCTGGAGAGAAGCTGTCAGCACAACTGTCTACACAATGAACCAAATTTTGGTAAAAAGAGGTAAGCATAAGACTCCTTATGAATACTGGTATGATAGATCACCTAATGTTAGTTATTTCAAGATATTTGGCAGCAATTTTTTTATTAAGAGAGGTGACTATGTTAGTAAGTTTGAGGCTAAAAGTTATGAAGGTATATTTCTTGGTTATTCCACCAAGAGGAAAGTCTGCAAATATTACAACAATCGAGCACAGAGAATCATTGCGAGTGTTGATGTTCAAGTGGATGAGTATCCTAAAGTCTTAGGGGAAAGAATTGTGGAGAAAAAGAATGAAGATCGTTGCATTTTATTTTTGGAACCAGAACCTGTGAAACCTGAAACTGGTAAAGTAAATGTTGATGTATTAGTTCAACCAGAACAAGTAGACTCAGAAGAAGATGAACCTGAAGAAAATGATCATTTTATTCTGAGGTATGTGAGACTCAATCATAATCCTGACTAGATTATTGGAGATAAGGATGTTGGAGTATTAACCAGAAGAAGAATTAGAGAGAATTCTTACATGATCTCCGCTATTGAGCCTAGAACTGCTAAGGAAGCATTTGGAGATGATGATTGGGTCAAATCTATGGAGGAGGAGCTTGATCAAATTGAGAAGAATAATACATGGATTCTAGTACTTAGACCGATGAATAAAAATGTGATAGGTACTAAGTGGGTTTTCAAGAACAAGATGAATGAAGATGGTGTAGTAGTCCAAAAAAAAGCTAGATTGCTTTACAAAGGTTATGCACAAGAAGAAGGAGAAGATTATGGTGAGACTTTTGCACCAGTTGCTAGAATGGAAGGTGTTAGGACTTTACTGGGATTTACAACACATAAGGGATTCAAAGTATATCAGATGGATGTGAAGTTTGCATTTTTGAATAGAATACTGGAAGAAGAAGTATACATTGAGCAACCAGATGGTTATGTCGTGACTGATAAAAAAGACATGGTATGTAAGTTGCACAAGGAATTATATAGATTAAAGAAATCATTGAGAGCATGGTATGAAAGGATTCATTCAAATCTGATGAAGATAGGTTTTGAGAGAACCAATGAAGATAGCAACATATATCTCAAATATGAAGGAGATAAGATACTAGTTAGTGAAGTGTTTGTGGATGATATCATATTTGGAGGCAATGATGACATGAGAAATGAATTTGCAAATGAAATGAAAAGTGAGTTTGAAATGTCTCTAGTGGGAGAGATTAAATTTTTCATAGGTTTGCAAATACAACAAATGAAGAGTGGTATTTTCATTACATAGTCTAAGTATGTGAAAGAGGTATAAAAGACATTTGGTATGAGTGAATGCAAACCAGTTGGGACACCAGTGATTATAGGTTGTAAGTTGTCTAAGGAAGATGATGCCACATCTGTTGATGAAAAAGAGTGCGGGTCAATGATTGGAAAATTGTACTATGTTGTTTACAGCGAACTGGATATAGCTCATGTAGTTGGTCTAGTTGCTAGATTTCAAAAGAATCCTAAGGAAATACATTTGACAGTAACCAAGAGGATATTCAAATATTTGAAAGGCACTATTGACTATGGATTATGTAATAGATATAAAGGTAACTTTGACTTGAAGGTGTATACAGATGCAGACTAGGCAAGTAATGTTGATGATAGGAAAAGCACAACCTATGGAGCATTCTTTCTGGGAGGAAGACTTGTTTCATGGAGTAGAAAGAAGTGAAGTTTTATATCACAGTCTACTATTGAAGATGAGTATGTTGCAGCTTATATAAATTGTACCTAGGATATCTGGATGAGGCACATTTTGGAAGGTTTCAAGATGAAGTTTATAGAACTTGTAAAGATCTTATGTGACAATACTAGTGCCATAAATATTTCCAAGAACCCTATTTTGCACACACGAACCAAGCATATTGAATTGAAGTATCATTTCTTGAGGGAAAAAGTGCAGAGTAAAGATGTGATCTTGGAGCATTTTTCTACCAAGGAGAAACTTGCAAATATCTTCACTAAACCTCTCCCTAAGACTACCTTTGAATATATTAGAATTCAGCTAGGGGTTGTACCCTTCATGAGGTGAATTGAGAATGATGTATATTACATCACTACCTGTAGAATTTTACGATAGGATTAGTGTAGAAGTGGAGTTATTCCATAGGGGGAGCATCAAGTTATAGGTTGTTGATGTTGAATAGTGAGTTGGACATTGCATGTTTTATTTTCAATTTGGCATTGTTGTCAAAGTGGGAGAAGAACTATATGCTTTTTGGAGAATAAATGTATGATTGTTGTATTGCCAGCTACTAGCTGAACAGAATGAGAGTACATGGTAAAATGTAAACCGAGCTTCCTATTCACAATCACAACAATCAATGGTATTGATATTTGTATTGCCATCAATGCCAAAAGGGGAGATTGTTGGAATTTGTATGAAGATTGCATTAATGATTTGTTATGTTTTCATTGATTTCAATTAACCAGTAATGATATTGTTATAATGTTGTGGTGAATATTTTCTATGGTTGAATTTATTAGCTCCTTAATCCACTTTGATAAGTTATGTTAGCATGCATAAATCTAAAATGAGGTTTTATTTATGTCAAGTACATGTATTTGGATGTTTGTGAGTTTCAAATTGTTTACTCTTATCTAATGTAACAATCAACCAATTTATTCTGATAGTGATATTGCATTTATAGTTCAGTGGTTTAACTTGTCAGTTTAAAGTTTACTTTGAGAGGTTGTTTCTGAGTTAGGTGGAAGTTTATATCAATTTTTCTATATACTGATTCACCCCCCCCCCTCTCAGTAGTTGATTGAATCCTTATTCTTTCATTATACCATCACACTAGGATGATATATCACTAGAAGTTAATCACCATCAGAAAATGTGTAATGTTTCTCCTTGTTCTCCTCACTTGGGGGGAAAGGATTTTCACTCCTTTTCCTTTCTTTATTTCTCATTTATCATTATTTCCTTTAGGGATTTTATTTATAATATGTGATTATCATTTCTTAAAATGGTATGATTTTATGATTAATCTCCCTTGGGGAATATATTATTCTTTTTCTCTCTTCTTTTCGAAGATTACCACTTCTTGATATATGTATTTCACATTTACTAATGTCTTTTCTTGCATATGTTCATGTAAGTTCATTGCACATTTTCTTATGTTTAATCTCTCTCTAGTAGATTGTTTAAGCTCTTCTCATTGTCCCATTATCTTGGGGGGGAATGATCCTTCTCTCTCTCTTTCTCTAGGGATCCACTTTGCCCTATTAAGTAGATGTTGTGAGTTCTATTACTTGATGCCATTCCTTGTGTGAAATTGTTGGTTATTGACTTAAGGATTCTCTCTTATACAAGAAGTGTTAATCTTTGACTAAGACCTCTTTTAAACTTCATTATGTACATCTATGATAAATCCAACCATCCCTTTGGGGGATAAACGTGAGTCATCCCTCATGAAGAATCCTTGTCACCTAGAAATAGGAGGAAGGATTGCATTCTTGTTCTAGAAGATGTTATGTTTGTCTAAGACAACTTGTCTTGGGGCTAGATGTCCTTTTTAACAAAGATCTCTTCCCCTCCAAGGATTACCTTTTACAGTTACAACAAGATATCTCTTTTCAACTATCTTATCCTTGCTTGAAGAGTACTGTAGGCTCTCTTGCTTGGATTTATGACATTGTTGCATAGTGGATATCTTCTTTGTGATGAAGGTAGGTATCCTTGTTCTACTTTCCTTAAGATATGAACTTTAGACTATGTTGACATCTTAAGGGGGGGCACCCATACTTCTCCTTTGTACTATACTTGTCTCATGCATTGAATAGTGGGACATTCTAGGAACTAGAGGGAAAGCTCTTAGAGAAAGATGTCATCACTTTCTGTACAATGGGTCATTCTCGGAACTAGAGCATGGTCTCTTAGAGTGAGATGTCTTCACTTCTTCTTATCTTGTATAGTGAGACATTCTTGGAATCAGGGGGAAACGTCTTAGAGAAAGATGTCATCCATTTTCCCTTTTACAGCGGGTCATTCTCAGAACCAGAGCATGGTCTCTTAGAGTGAGATGGCACCACTTTTTTTTTATGTGAGGTGATTTTTCTCAAAACTAGAGCATGGTCTCTTAGAGCGATATATTACACCTCTCTTGACACTTGTATTATAGATTCTATACAGTTTGTAGTGTACTCAGACATAGACTCCTATGAGGTGCTTCAAACCTCACTTTCACACATGCGCATGAGGTTGAGTTGAACTAATGGAGTTTTCACTCTCTCTCTTTAAATGGATCACCTAGGAAAGCTCTAGGGGCAGGATTTTCCATGTCCTTCTCTCTATGGATCACTGATTTTTGGGGGCAAGCCATCCATGGTTTCTTTCTTCTTCACTTTTCTTCTCATTGATCACCAAAGTGTGTATTCATGTGTTCTCTCCTCTTATCTCATGAACTCATAGTTTTACTATTGATAGTTCATGGATGATGTCAAGCTTCCTCCTTTTTGTGATCACTTGTGTTTATGTGATGGAATTGTTATTTGTGTACAAATTAGTCATTGAGACATCTAACCTCGAGATGTCTTCGGCTGGTTAGTTTTTTCTCTTGTGTCTTGATCTTGTCATGTGTCTTTTTGCACTTTGTATTTTTTTTGTGTGTCATGTGCCTTTTCTTTTGTGTGCTCTTGCAAATGTTGGTGTGAGTGAAGATCCTAAGGTTGAGAAATTTTTACTCCTCAATATTAGCTATGTCTTATACTGCTTGTGGTTTAGCTCCACATCTCCCATCTTCATCTCTCTTTTTTTCTACTTTACCAACAGTAGTGGCATAAGCCATACTCTCGCTAAAGTGGGGGCTAAATGTAGTGTCATAAAATTGTGACCCTTGCATTTTTAACAACATTTGGGGTCCTCACCTTGGCGATGACATCTCCTTCCTGAACCGAGACCTATTTCTACATTTCCAACCCTTCTCCCTTCCTCCTTCATGTCGTGTATTTGCACTAGACCCTATCCGGGCCCCAAAATAGGGCAGGACAGGGGTGTGGAACCCTTGTCCCCCTAGGACAAGAATGTGGCACCCCTGTCCCCTTGGGATAGTGGCATGGTGCTCTTGTCCCCACCTCCTAGGCTTGTCCTATGTGTGGGTTTCCCAATCTCCTATGCACTTCTTGTCTTCAAGGTTATTTATTCCTCTTTGTCAGCGTTTGGTGGTTGGAGGTTAATCCTTGATGCATGTATAAAAGGCAATTCTATACCCTCATTCAGGGATGGATGGATAGTGTATAGACGGATAGAAGAGGATAAGAGATAGAGAGAATAAGGAGAAGATACAAGATTTCAAGGTCATCATCAAGAATTCAAGTCTTCTTCATTCATCCATTGGAGCAACATTACAACATTGATTTGCAAGCATGTGTGTGTGTTAGGGTTTTTTTATGTTACATGCCATTTCATACAACCTTTGTTCTAACATTCAAGAAGAAAAGTAATCATCATCAACAAGTTGCAGATCTACAAGGTATACATCTCCATTGTTTACGTTCAAGCATTTGCATTTACTTTCTTTCTAGGTTGATTCCTCAACCAGAGTTTGACAGAGGCAAACCCCTATCAACAACCCCCCTTTCTTCTCTTTTATGTTGTTAGGTTGTAGGTGTGCAGCTATAATTGTAGATTTAGGCTTCATTTGCAGAGACAGAAGAACCCTTTTCATTTCTCAAATTTTGTGGCGACCCATGTACATTCCTGCCATGATCTCGATGACTTTTGTCCAAATTTGCAAGGCAAATTTGTGCTAGTTTAATTAGCTCAGATCCGAAGTTACAACGTGATCTCAGACTAGTAGCACTTCATTTCACTCATTTCCTCTCTTTTCCACATAGTCAACAAGTCAACTTTCTCATTTACAAAAGAGGGTAAATCACACATCAACCACTTGCAATCCACTTATTATTCAGATCCTTGTCTCTCTTGGATTTGGATCTAGTGGATTCAACGCCTCTTTTGAATGTAAATTTCTTCCCAAGTGAAAATCATCCTAGTGGCTTCCTTTCTCTCTCCTAGGTGGGGACTCACTAGGATCCAATTTTCCACTTTACAATCCTAGATATACCACCCGGTGAATCTCTTTGTATAGATGTGCCAACATCTAGGACCCCCATGAAAACCTGCATCCCTACATCACCATGTCCTCCAGCACCAATCCCTATCCAATGGCTAGTTTCTTCAAACTACGGTTGGGACACAAAAACTCACCAATAAAACCTACTAATACAAATGGCAGGGGAGCATAACCTAAGAAACTCCTCCCATGGGATCTCATAACCACTAATCTCATCATCCTAAAAGATGTAGTGGAGAGCCTTTGTTCCACCCTCCTGAGTCTTCTTGTAAGGCAACAAGGCCCCAACCACAAGAATCTGCAAAATCCAATAACAGTCCTCTTGTGTTACTGTCATCTTGCCCATCTCCAAGTGAAAGGTGTTCATATCACTCTGCCAACTCTCGGCCAATGCTCTCATTAAACCTCGGTTAATAATATACCGAGGCATGTCTAATAAAGAGGACAACCCACATCTCTCAATAACATCTCTATCAGCCTATGACAAACATGGAATCAGTGTCCATGGCCTCATAAATCACTCTCAAGACTAGAGAATGCCAAGCTTTGCCTGTAAATCAACAAGTATCCATCATCAGTTCTCAATTCCATAAAATCTATCAACAATCAAAAGGAAATCAACTTGAAAAAGAAAATCATCTGAAAAGCACATCAGGAACATATTCACATCAATCCATGAATTAATTAGTGCACCATATCAAAAATCAAGAACCCATATCGAAAGCGAAATCAGGACTCATATCGAAAATCAATCAAAGAACCATATCAAAAATCAAGGACTCATATAAAATTCATAAATCAAGACCCATATAAAAATCAAAGATCCAAATCAAAAATCAAAGACCCATATCGAAAGCCACATCTGAAATCATATCAAAAGCAATGTCAAGATCCATATCGAAATCAAAATCAAGATCCCTATTGAAATCAATACTCCAATCTAATCAATAAATCCATATCGAAAAGCAATTCATATCGATAGTAACAAGATCCCTATCAAACCCAAACTCAAATTGTAATACAACGGCATATCAGAATAAAACATCATCACAAAACAAGACTCATATTTGATCACGAAGCATATCAGAGCAATCAACAGACCCATATTGATATCTATGTAATCTATCTAATCTGTTTGACTCATGACACATTCTTCATAATGCTTTTTTTTGCCAACTTTGGACCCTACATACTAAATCACGACCCTGAAGCACTAATTTGCCACCTATGTGCTACCCTTTTCCATAAATGTGCTAAAACACACACTCAACATGCTAAACCTATCCTACGCACTAACTAACACACCATTTGCACTACCTTATTTACCCAATGCGCTAGGTTATCCTATGCGCTACTTGGCCTACCCATTACATTTCTATTCAAACTCTATGCGCTAAATCATCCTATGAGCTAACCTACCCCCCAACCGTGCTACAATGTGGCCCTTAGATGCTAAACCTCCTAGGGTTTTTCTACACACTAAAACTCCTATCGCATGTGCTAGACAATTTACCGGATGCGCTAAACCGGCAAAATCTTACAGAAAATTGAAAAATGTGACAAAAATAAATAAAATTAATCAAAAAAAGACTATGGATTTTGGCCACTTATTGGTGGGCCATAGGCGGCGGGTCTCTAGTGTCGGCTGACATGCTCAAATTGATGTGAGGAGTGTGGAATTGGCATTGTTGTCAGAACTCCAAATGTCACAATCACAAAGAGATAAGTGTGCAAATGATTTTTCAAAGTTACTTTTTACCTTTTAATAGGGTAAAATAAAAAAGGTTAAAAAGGTTAATAAGTCAGTTTCGACATTTTGACACACAACATCATATTGATCAAACTTTGGCAGCATATCTGGAAAAAAATTCTTTGAATCAACATGTGCACACATGTCACTTCAAAGAGGGGCAAAATATAGAAGTATAAATCTGACCACTTTCCTAAATAAATATTTAATATTTATTTTAACCCCATTCCTCTTATTAATTAAATTAAATTTAATTAATTTCTTCATTTTAATCTATTTGATTAAATTAATTACTCAATTCATTTAATTAAATCACTTTATTTAATTAATTCCCCTTTCTCCCTTTTTAATTAAATTTACATTTAACTAAATTGATCGTTGCAAATAAATAAATCTAATTTATTTATTAAATCCCCCACTTATATTTATGCAAGTTTCATGTATTTTTTTTGAAATAAAGTAATTTTATTTTAATTAAAATAATTTTCCCTCCACTTGCATTTTCCTACATCTCTCACTTGCCTCCTAAACCCCTTCTAGATTCTTCTAATCACTTCCAATTGAGCCTAATTCATCTCCTAATTATTGTCACATTCCTAAGCAAAGGGAAGTCACATCTCAAAGCCTCCAAAGCCTTTGAAATGCATTAAAGGCTTTATGTCTTCAACAAGATAACCCTCAAAGTCTTCCTAACCATTAAGGTTAAATCAACTTCTTGCATGGTTAGAGGCTTTTTCTCTAACTTAACCCTCATCTAATCCAAGGGTCTCATCAAACATTCATGGATTTAACCTTGGTTATCCTATTAACCCTTGCACAAGAGTTTACCCCTTGGGTAAAAGCTTTATCCATTGGATAACCCTAACCTATCCTTAACCCTTTCCTCCTAGGGTAACCTTCACGTCTTCTCAAACATTTAATTCTTCTTACATCTCCTCTCAAGCAACCCTTTGTTGACAATTTTCACCATTTCATTGGTGAGAATTGTAAACATGGATTGCTTAACTTTCAATCTTAGCCCTTGTTAAGATTTTTCAATCTTAACCATCCATTTCCCTATTTTCCCTATAAATAGAGCTCTCATTCCTCATTTTTCATAATCAACAATCTTTTATGCATCTACATTATAGTCTAATTTACTAGACATTTTAGCCTCTCTTTGTTAAAATCATCATAATAGCACTTAGAAGTATTTTAATATATCATAGAATACTCATGCTAGGATAGTATATCATTTCTAGGATAATTTGCTAATCTTTTATCCTATCATCTTCATTATAATAGCTTAATCATCATAGTTTCACTATCATACATCTTAGAATGCATTCATGCATATAAATCAAACATCACTCATTGTTGGAGTTGTCATTCCTAAGTCACTTGCTCAATGATTTGAGAGAAAAACATTGACTTGAGGGATCCTATGCTATAGATACCAATGGGACACCCCTTGGGAAGTTTAAATAACTGAATTATAACATATACTTGCAACAAGAGTCTCATTGGTGTGTAGGTCTTTTGGATTCAAGTTGTTCATTTTCATCACCACATTTTCCCACATACAAATATTATCTTGACATCTTCAATATATGTATCATTACTATGTATGCTCATCATTGTCACAAGGCATATGACCATCATGGAATGTGTGAATAAAAGAACTTAGAATCATATCTAATTGTTAGGCCCAATATGGAAAGCTAATGTACTGAGAGGGGAGGGGTGAATCAGTACTTCAAAACTTTTCTTGAATAATAACTTTACTGTTATGCATAAACAGAATAGTGCAGTAACATAAAATAAAGTTAAAACAAATAGATAACAATCATACATGATTCACTCCATAACACATATATTTTGGTTACGCAGAAACTCTTGGTTAGAGAGAAAAACTATTGTGGGGATGGCACCCACAACTTCACTACTGCAATAATAAAAAATGTTCTGTTAGAGCTACATTTAGATATTTATGATAGCATACTCTGTTAGGAGTAACAAGATCAGTTAGATCTACCTTGCTAAAGGCTTTTACAACACTTATTCTGAATGCTGCACCTGGTTAGAGGCTTTACAATTTATAGACTTGGTTAGAGTCTTTTACCCTGTTAAAGGTTTCTCTTTCAACTTCTCAATATTACAATAAAATCATTACAAATATCTGCAACTTTACATCTGAAATGTTAAAGAAAATTTTATGTGCTGGGAATAGATTACCTTGCTTATAGCATACCTCGATAACCCTTATAGTAACTCGGTAAACCCTTTTGTTTACTCTATTCTTCGACTGTTCTCTAAAAACCTTCTTGATGACCTTTGTGTCTCTGTAACAGTCTTCCTTCATTCATGCATGCACACACCTTCCTCTTAACTCATGCTATATAAATAGATCTCTTAAAACGGTGATCCAATTCATTTCTTCGATCTTACAAACAAGATTACTCGAATGAATAACTAATCAAAATATTTCATTGGTTAGATTGACCTCGCAATCATACACAATCTTCTAGTGCAATTTCTAATGTAATAATGGTTAGATGTGCCTCGATTTTGTAACATGTTTTCATATGCATGTCCAGGTTTAATGTATCTGGTAACATGTTTCACTCGATAAATATCAACTCGGTGTGTTATCTTAACTTCTCGGTAGTCTCAAAAAGATACTTGGTAGACAGCTCGGTGTATACTGCATTCTGTGACTGCTTTCCTTTGTAACCGACTAGACTGTGCATACCGACTTCTCTGTTTATACCGACTGCATGATTCGGTAGTGCTAACCAACTAGAATATATAGTATGACTTTGAATATAAAAAACTAATGGCAACTTGATAAGTAGTAACAATCTCCCATTTTCACATTAATTGAGATGTTTGACATAAACTACTTTCAAATTCATAATTCAAAACCTATATACTTTGCAAAATGACTACACTTGACAATATATACAATAGTCAATGAAATAGTATATGTAGATATACTCCCCTTATCATTATATTGTATATAACTCTGATTTTGCATGCTCGGTTATGTGCTTGTGTGCTTTGCTTGCTCTGCATACTCTGTATATTCTGCTCGGTATACTCCCCTTGTATACAATACTCAAAACTATATAACCAAAACTATATCACTCCTTGAATATAGTATTACTCCCTTTATCTGGTATTACTCCCCCTATGTAGTATTACTCCCTTTATGTAGTATTACTCCCCCTTTTTGAGAAACATCAAAAACTTAATTTCCATCTAGGGGTGGTAACTAATCAAAAATAGATTTATACTTCTTCCGGGTGTTGGTGAGTGCATCCTTAACACTTTCCATTAAAGAATTTTGTGCTTGAATATCAGCCAATAGTGATATTAAGCCATCAAGAGTGCTTCCCACTTGTGTAGTTGATAGGCGTGTAGCTCAGTTAATCTACTCTTGAACTGATGAGAGATGAGGAAGGATTAATGTCTGGAGGGTCATTATATCCATCCTGATCTTATGCTCTTCATTTCTGAGTTCTAACTATTGAGCGATGAGCTGTTGAAGCTTGGTATAAAATTTTTGAACTGAATTAGGCTCTGTGGTCAACTTAGTTGAGAGATTGGTGATCTCTTTCTCAATTACATCAGTTTTATTCTTGATATCTTTAATGAATAAGGAAAATGTACAAAGTTTCTAAAATAAATAAAGAATATGCTTGAGTTGAGGGGACAACTCAGTAATGACTTTGACAAGCTTTAATTTCCCTATAGCGAGAGCTTTTTGTACCTCTTCTATCATCTTTGCAATAAGCTCTTTATCTTTTAGCTTGCTCAAGTACTCAGATGCATCAACTCTAGATGTTTCTATTTGAGTAAGGAGTTCATCTAGTTGAATGTGTATGGCTGCATTGGTTGACATTGTTGCTGAAGGTAGCATATCTATGAGCAATGTCTTCACCTTCTGTAGTACTTTATTCTTCTTTTGAATGGCCAATTGTTTTTCTTATTCGGCCTTAGCTTTTCATAGCTCACCGAAATCAATAAGTGCTTGCCCTTTTAATTTTGAAATATCCACATTGGGCAACACTATTGGTTTAGTCAAATCAACTTTGTTGTACTAAGACAAGTGCTTGTGAGGATTGATGACCCTCGGTAGGTTGCTTGGTAGATGCAACACTTTGGTCGGTTCCTGTAGCCATTGTAGTGTCTTTGGGTGTCTCGGTACTAGGTGTCTTAGCTGCAACATTTTCAGTGCTTGACAGTGCTTGAGACATCTGATCTTTAGTTGTATCTTCTGCTACTTCAGACTTGTGACCTTCGGTTCCTTGTTCTATATCCTTAGGAGCTTCAGTAGAGACACATGGCTTGATAGGCGGATAAGGCTGAACTTGTTCTAAGATAGATTCACTAGATACAAGTTTTGCATAGGTAGTGCCTTCTATCATTTCCTGCTCTGGTGCTTCTGCATCCATGACATCTTCATCAATTTGAATAGTTTCAGCCGGGTCTTGCTTGGTAGCATCAGGACCTTGCTCGGTGACATCAGGATCTTGTTCCGTGACATCAGGATCTTGTTCGGTGACATCAACAATTTCAATTTGAGATTGTTCACTGACATACTTATTTTGAAGATATCCTGCCATTTAGCTGTTGTCTCCTTTTCTACATCAATGTATAGCCCATTCATCAATTTTAAGGCTCTCTATTTGACAAGAAATTTAGAATTGTATGTTGTCAAATGTTCTTTAATTTCTACGATAGACATATCAGGAAATAGATGGACTAGACTTCTTTCTCTTATTTGTTTCTCTGAGACCATTGCATATTTCCATCTGTTATCAATATGTAAGTATAATTCACTCAGAAGTGACTTTACTAGTTCTAATGGAGCTACCTGAAACTTTAGAAGTGTGCAAATAACAACTTCTTAATTTGTCGCTTCTCATCATTATTCCTAGTCTCATACTTGACATATCTAAATCCTGCAAATCCACCATATTCTTTAAGATTGGCACAAAAGTTTTCAACACTATGAATATTCACCTTCTTTCTTTTTACAATTTGAAATTTGTTTGCATCATCGGATTCTGTATCACTAGACTCTTTTGCTAGAATGAGTCTTCAAGTAGATTTCTTGTAGGTCTTGGTTACCTTGGGTGTAGTAACACTCTTTTGTTTCTTACTTGTTGATGCAGCTGATGCTCTAGTGTTAGGTCTCTTTGTTGGTGGAGGAGTCGGTAGAGCCTTTGAAATGCCCTGTTTCTTTCTTTTCAAAACTTTACCCTTAGGCAACTCGGTACTTAATGTTATTGCTGCCTCTTGAGCTTCTGATTCCTCTTCGGTAATGGCAAGAGTGCCTTTGACAGGTGTAGAGGATGATTCTTCTCCGTATTTCTCAGATAAAACCTTTATCATCTTTGTAGCCTTTCTTGTAGCTTTAGGTAATACAATGCTCATTTTCACCTTTTCCTTAACTTCTTCATAAGTTCCATATCTCAGTTCAGTAGCATGCCTTGGTAATGAAAGATATGCATCAATCTACTATTGTGTGATATCATAGTCAATCTCATAACCCATTGGTGGCAAAGATTGATTCCTTGGTTCTACAGCATTCACATAATAGTAATCGGTGTCTACCTCAAAACATATATCATCCTTATATTTCTCTACTAGCTATGGTGGAATCCAGTACTTGTTGTGCATCTTCTCTTGAAATTTGCTGAAGTAGTCATCCATGATATCATTAAAATTATCTCCCAAATTCTTGATAAAGTCATTAATTTGATGGGTGATAGGTCGGTGTAGCTCCCAAACTACTTTACTGACTGAGGAAAAAAACTTCTCAAAGTAGAAAAACATGCATATAAGAAGTGAACCAAACTTCAGTGTGTTTTTAGAGTTGTTCTTCTTTGGCTTCCTTATTGTGTTTAGGTTCTTAAACAAGCTCTTCAGTAGCACTTCACATAAATCTACTTTCATTCCCTTTTTCACTATTTTATAGGCTAAGTCAATTGCTGCACATGGTACACTGTTTTCCCTTGCTGATTGGAAGAAACAGTAACCAATTACTCTAATTGCAAACTTAAGTTCTGCATCAGTGACATTGTTTAGTTTCAGTCCTCAGTAATCAGATTCTACTCTGGTTAGACTAATTAACTCCTTCTATGATATCATTTTTTGAGCTCGTGCATGATCATACATAGGATACTCGGTGATCACATGAATGATTTCCTTGGTGATTTTGAATGGTTGCTCCTCTAGCCACATAAAATCATCATGAACTCTACTTAAAACAAACTTAACCCACTGGGGCTTGAACACACGAGGATAGGCTAGGGCTTCAGTTAGTCCCTTGATTTTGATATGCTCATACTTGCTATCCATTTTGCCATCGGTACATAGTTCATCATATGTGTCACTAATCTCAACATGACCGAGTTCTTCAACATGACATTTGGTGAAGAATCTAACATCTTCGACTAACAAGACTCGATCCAGGATGAGTGAAAATGCAGTTTTGTCATCTGGTTCAGAGGTGACTTTAGGAGTCAAAGTGTATTTCAGAGATGGCTTCTCCACATTCTTGACAAATATGGGATCTTGGATCTTGGGCGCCATTGTAGATTTCAAGTAAAAACTTAGCAAACTATCCTTAGGGTTTGACGGTTTATAAATGACTGACGCTTCACACTCGATAGATAATAGCAATTTGACAAGATTGGAAACCAGCTTAACAGTGTGATGAGATTTGATGTAAATACCTTGAAATTCGCTCTGAATGAAGTTTGATTGCCTTGATTCTCTTTGCTCTACTCTCTTGAAAACTTGGTGAATGAAAATGACCGTGAAAATACTTTTAAGTACACAAAATACCTTCTTGGGCTCTGTGCGAGTTAGGTCAAGACATTAAATGCACTCGGTTCACCTTTAACCAATTTACAACTTTTTTTTGTTTTAACTGAGTAACCAAATTTCCTTCATTTACTGACTTGACAGGCTTCCTGTATTCACCGACTTTATAGGTTTCCTGTAAAGTACTTTTGATAGAATTTCAAACCTACTAATGCATCTTAACTATGCAAAATTTGAATTTAGTACATAATAGAATAGGAACCTACTAATGCATCTTAACTATGCAGATTTTGAATTTAGTACATAATAGAATAGGAACTATTATGATTTTAACCTTTAGAGAATGCAGTCCCTTCATACCTTTTTTTTTTATTAATTTGTAATAGGTGCACCTAACTCGGTAGGTAAGGTGCTTTCTCCATCTGACATGATTACCTTCTTTTTCCAAATCATCTTAAATTTTTCTTTTATCTCTTCAGTGTCTCTTCTAGGTTGATCTTTGCAATCTCCAGCTAAATGTTCAGCTTTGTGACAATGAAAACATGTCATACCAGGATTCCTCCATGATCTTCAGTTGTTTATTCCAAACCTTTTAAAATAGTTGGCACTAATATGTCCATATCTTTCACAACATTCGCACCATATCCTTGTATTGTAATCCCATGGCACTACTGCATATTGTCGATAACGATCTGTGTGAGTTCGGTAACCTCTAGTGTTTACTCGGTGAGGACACCACATGTAGTTCTTTTGCTTAGACCAGCACTTCTTGGTACTATGTCCATATCTATTGCACTTTCTACAAAACCCTTTGAATTTTGCCTTCTAATAGTTGTTAACAGACTTTGTCCAACATTGATTAGATGTGTGACCATAATTATTGCAATTGTAACAATATCCATTGGACTTAGTGATATTCGGTTGCTTACCTTTTCTAATCTGGCATATGTTGGCAGTATGACCTTGATTTCCATAGTAGTAGCAAATAGGCATCTTCCTTTTGATGTTATTCTTATTTCTAGCTTGCTTTGATGATTATCCTCTCGGTAGTATGAATTCCTTTTTCGGTAGATACTTTTCCTTTGTAACCGAGTCCTGTATCTTTGTTGGGTCTTCTTGTATTCAGTTGATGCTTCATAACTCTTCTTCAATGTTTCTTTTGATTTCTTCTTTGTTTCAAGTTCATCGATCAATCTTGATACTTCAAGTTTCAATGCTTGATTTTCATCATTCTTCAGAATTGCTTCATGATGTGCATAACCTAGTTGGTCTATCATATTTTGTTGAATCCCAGTTAACCTTATGATTTCATCATTCTTATCAGATACTAAGACTTCAATTTGTTGTTTCTCTCTCTGTAGATATCTTGCTTTATCCTCAGCTATCCTTAATGCATCTAGATTTTCAGTCATCTGTGTACTGAAATGTTCATGTTCTCTTTTCATTGCTTTTAGTTGATCAGCCAATGTTTTGTTCTTTTCTTTCAACACTCCAATCATTTCTTCAGTCTCTTCAGATATACTATTTTCAGATGATGTTTCAATTTGTTCCACTAACTCTTGAGAATCCTGCAAGTCATCAGATAATATTCTCCTTACTTTCAGAGACATTTACATTTGCCTTTGCATGTCTGCAATCACTTGATTTCAATGATCCAACTCTTCTTGTAGATACACAATCCTCCAAGATTGTTTATAGCCTTCCATTGATAAGATCTTTCTCTTTAGGTAGTTAAACCCTTTTCCAAGATTCAAGCTCTGATACCAATTGTTAGGCCCAATATGGAAAGCTAATGTACTAAGAGGGGAGGGGTGAATCAGTACTTCAAAAAATTTCTTGAATAATAACTTTACTGTTATGCATAAATAGAATAGTGTAGTAACATTAAATAAAGTTAAAACAAACAGATAACAATCATAAATGATTCACTCCATAACATATATATCTCGGTTACGCAGAAACTCTTAGTTAGAGAGAAAAATTGGGTTGGGGATGGCACCCACAACTTCACTACTGGAATAATAAAGAATGCTCGGTTAGAGTTACATTTAGATATTTCTGATAGCATACCCTATTAGGAGTAACAAGATTAGTTAGATCTACCTTGCTAAAGGATTTTACAACATTTATTCTGAATGCTGCACCTGGTTAGAGGCCTTACAATTTATAGACTTGGTTAGAGTCTTTTACCCTGTTAAAGGTTTCTCTTTCAACTTCTCAATATTACAATAAAATCATTACAAATATTTGCAACTTTACATCTGAAACGTTAAAGCAGATTCTATGTACTCATAATAGATTACCTTGCTTATAGCATACCTCGATAACCCTTATAGTAACTCGATAAACCCTTCTGTTTACTCTATTCTTTGACTGTTCTCTAAAACCCTTCTTGGTGACCTCTGTGTCTCTGTAACAGTCTTCCTTTATTCATACATGCACACACCTTGCTCTTAACTCATGCTGTATAAATAGATCTCTTTAAACGGTGATCCAATTCATTACTTCGATCTTACAAACAAGATTCCTCGAATGAATAACTAATCAAAATATTTCATTGGTTAGGTTAACCTCACAATCATACACAATCTTCTAGTAAGGGAAAAATCTTTAATAAGTTCCATAATGATAGGATATTAAGTATAAATCACTATGCATTCCCTAACCCTAGGGGAAAATATATAAGCATATAAAAATATAAACCTAGACATATCTAGATATTAATGAAAAGTAGAATTATATTAGAATTGGAAATATTTATTTGAAATATTAAAGGTAAGATAAGGTTGTGGAGGATCAATTGAGCTCTCCAAATGTAAAGAACAATTAAATTTTCTTAATTTTATTTTAGACAAATCCAAATAAATGAATAGACATTAACATAGTTTACCCAAACTAATAAATGATGCCACTAGGCAAGGTTGATAATCTAATAATTAATCCATATAAGTGAATATAAAATAAGCATACTTATCGCTAACAAATGAATACATAGATATATGTTAGGATCTAAAATAATAGATTTGACATCGATAGTTGCTGTAGCATCGTAAATTGTACGCACTTGCTAAGGCAGTACAATTTCACACCTAGTTTAGCACCCGCCTTGGCGCGGTTTGCATTTTGCATTGCATTTCCCCTTTAGCACTTAATTAATCAAATTAATTAGGTCTAAGGTCCTATTTCATCATCCTTCACATCATAAAGTCGGGCCCTTTCATTAAAGTGTGCCCCTTTTCATGTGATTCCTCCAATGCATCATCTAATTAAAAACCCTAATTAAGTCCTATTTTGAACTTGGGGGCTTGATTTCGGGGGTCAAAACATCTCGAAATCACCTGTAACTTTGGGTTTATCTCTAAAATCATCATATCTGACGGCCCTGAAAATTTGGTGAAAAGTTGTCGGGACCATGGCGCCCAGAGTGCACACGGTCCTGGACATTTTTCCCGAAATTTTAGGAGCGCGATCCAATCATAAAATAAAGCTTAACTCCAAGAAATTGGTGGGATATTCAATCTCTAGGTCGGCCAAAAGACGAAATTGCGACCTAGGGTTTCATACATAAGAGCTCTCTTTCTTCATTTGAAGGGATCCGAATTTTGTTTTCAAGAACCTCATATGCAGCAAAAGAGAAGATCTTTGAAGACTTGAACAACTTTCAACATCCCTCTATCAAGCATTTATCAAATCCATTCATCCATTTAGGGCTTGGAAGATATTGAAGAACAATAGGAGATTACCAACTGAAGATTGGCTTGTACCTCTCCCTTGGGGGTTGGGTATGATTTCATGTTGTTTTCATGTCTTTGCATAAGCTTCAATATCTCATTTATTCATGCTTTAGATCACTTTGCATCTTTATTTAGAGCATTTACATTATCATTGACAAGCAATTAGGGTTTGGTTTACTTTCTAGGTTGCTCTAGTTTGCTTACTTGCATTTTAGATCTTCCACACACACAACGTCTGCACACACATTACTTTTACAATACAACTTGGCTATTTGTGGAGGTGGAAATCATCGAAGTGGGGGTTTGACTAAGGCAAAACCCTATATAGCTGCCCAAACACCTTTTTCAGATACAATTGCAGGTTTTGAGACTCGGACGATGCTGCAGGTTGCAGATCCGGAAAAAGCAGGTCGAGACAGCACCCCACACCAAATTGCAGAGCAGAATACTAGGATAGGGGCATGGGGCGCCCTGGTCCTGCTAGGACAGGGGCGCTGGGCACCCTGGTCCCTGGGACAGAGGTGCTGGGTGCCCTGGTCCTCCTGACAGACAGCGTTTCAGACAGTTTTCCAGAGTGCAAAATAGCAGTTTCAGGTGCAGTTTCAGGTGTGGAATCAGGACAGTGGCGCCCACGCCCCCGTCCTAAATATTTCCACTCAGATTTTGACTCTGGGTACGCATTTTCATTCTTGTTTTATCCTTGTGTTTACAACTTTCCATTGTTTAAGTTCATTTCTGCAATCTTGTTGTTAGCTCATACTTGCATTTTAGGGTTAGGAATTGAACTTGCATAATCTTACCTTTCAATTACAATGAAGGAATAGAAATCCTAATAGGTAGCCCGTGGCTCTCTCTTTCACAAAAAGAAGTAGCCAATTGTGTGATACCTCTAGGCTCTTTCGTATTCTGTAATGTGTGTCAAAAGGTAGGATTAGGGCATGATAACCTAGTCTCACTTTTTCTCCAACACATTTTGGTGAACCCAACGTGAACTATCATTGCTTCTTCTTGCATTGCATTTATTAGATCTAGATCTAGATTTAGTGTGTTTTCATTTCATTTCCATTAAAAAGAGAAAAAAAATAAAAAATAGAGTGTTCCTTTTGCATTGTGTGTTTAAATTTCATGCAACTTTTATTTCAAAATGTCAGACTTTTATTTGCAAAATGTTCATGCTTATGATGATTATTATGAGTATAGCCAAGATGAATTAGATGAAGCTTTAGATGAGTTTTTGAACCCTAAAGATGCCAAACCTTCATTTTACCAAAAACTCATAAACCTTGTTACTATGCCATTTCATTGTGATGAGAAAGATAAGTTGAATGAGTCCTCTCAAGGGTACATTCCTATCCACTCTTCCACTGAATCTAGTAACATGGTTGTTTTCAATAATCCCCTCTATGAGGAGATGTCTCCTTTTGAATCAAAAGATAAACCTTTTAATAGATATGATCATGCTTTGTTGGATGATGCTCTTGATGACTTTAGGGCTTTATCGAAATCTTTAAACAAGAACAAGACTTCTAAATTGGTTAACATGATAAACTTGAATGAGCATAAAAAGCCTCTCTTTGAAGTCCAAGGTTCTTATCCTTCTCCCACCTTTCAAGTTCCTAAATCACCTCTCCTTACTGTCCAAGGAGGGTATGATCATGATTCCTTTCGTACTCTGAATAAACCAATCATCATTGTGCAAGGAAGAAAACCTATAAGTCCTTATAGTTATGCCAAGCAAATAACTAGAGAGAGTTATCATGCGGTTGCCCATACTTATCATACCAGAAATAATAGGTAGCCTAGTCCTCCTCCTGTTATTCCAGTTTCTCTTCCGAATCCTCAACCAATTCTTCCGCAAGCTCCACTTATTTCACAAGTTCTTAGTAAGGAATATGATCTCATAGAACAACTTAAAGTTACCCCTGCTAAGATATCCCTTTGGGATTTGATTCAAACTTCTTCCGCTCATCATGGAATGTTACAAGATGCCTTGAAAGATTTGAATGTTCCTCCACCGAATACATCTAGTAATATAGCATCTTTGGTTAACTCTGTGATGAATCCTAAAGCTCAAATTGTGTTTACCCAAGATGAGTTGCCCACTAGTGAAATTCAACATCAATATGATCCCTTGATGATTGTGGTTATCATGAAAGACACTGCTATAAGACAAACACTAGTAGATAATGGCTCTGGTCTTAATGTGTGTAGCATTAATCTTTTGCATAAGATGAATGTGGATACATCCCTAATTGAGTCAGACTCTCATCCTATTCAAGGCTTTGATAATGTGGCTAAAACTTCATTAGGTACTATCACCTTACCCATCACAGTGGGGCCTGTTACTTTGCCTACTCCTATCCATGTTATGTCGGGAAATCTAACATACAACTTGTTATTAGGGAGACATTGGATTCACAGTATGCAAGCTGTCCCCTCTACATTGCACAGACAAGTTAAATTTATCTATAATAATAAGACATATACCGTGATAGGTGATACTAATTTCCAAGCTTGTTTACAAACATCTACTTCCAAAGGGGGTTCTTCTAAGCCGTCCTTGTCTAGTGATGACTCTTTAAACAAGATACCTATCAATGAATCCTCGCTCTCTGATGATCAAAATTCTTTAGATGAGTCTGGATCTCCTAAAGAAGACTCTTCTCGACTTGAAACTACACATAAGGAGGATTTTGATCCTGAGAAGGTTCTCACAGACGACGATTGGGGATCCCTTGATTTTAATCCCACCTTTGTAGGTGAATATAAGGTTCCTTCTAGAGAGCTTAAAGTTGAAAAGAAGGAAGAAGCTAAAAATCAATCAACATTACTTGAGCCTATGAGCAATAATTTTGTGGCCACTTCTCAAACTTCTTCTCCTCACACCTCTAATTCTGAAGAGTTTGATTCTTTGTCTTATGAAAAACCGCCTTCTCTTTCTAAAATGGCTGATCTTTATGGTCGTGGTTTTCGCATTTTTTCTAAGCATGGGTATCATGGAAATGGTTGTGGCGCTCACGAACAAGGGATAAAAGTTCTTCTAGAGAATAATCTTCACAATTATGCCTTTGGACTTGGCTATAATCCCTACAAGTGTACTAAAGCTTCTAAGAGACCATGTATTAGTGTTAATACTATTTCTACATCTCTATCAATGCAACACCCCGAGTACATTGATGAGGATCCTTCGTGTGCTTGTGCTTTTGATGTTTTCCCTACCGATGATGCTTTAGCTGAATTTTTAGGAGCATATGATACTCTTCCTCGTTATCACCACAATAGGGGACTCCCTTATTGTTTGAATGCTGAAGCCTATTTTGGAAAAGAGATTGATAATGATGAGATTGTGAAAGAATTCCCTTAGTTAAAGAATACTCCTCAACAAAGTAATCTTCTCATAAGTGACACCACTAATGTTAAGATGGATCCTTGCAATGAAGAAAAAGTTATTAAAATTGGAAAATGTTTGGATGAAGAGGAACATAAACAATATGAATATTTATTGCATGAATTCCCCGAGATCTTTGCTTTGACATACTCTGACATGCCTGGTATAGATCCTAAGATTGTTACTCATAATATTGTCTTAGTCCCTGATGCTAAGCCCGTGAAACAAAATATTTGAAAAATGAATCCTAAGGTGGCTCTGCTTGTTAAGGCTGAGATTGAAAAGTTATTGGAGGCTGGATTTATCCACCCTATTGATTATTCCCCATGGATTTCAAATATTGTCGCTGTGGCTAAACCAGATAATAAAATAAGAATGTGTACCGATTTCCGAGATTTAAATAAGGCTTCTTTAAAAGATGATTTCCCTCTTCCAAACATTGACATGATAGTTGATTCTACGACAGGACATGCCTTGTTATCCTTCATGGATGGTTTTTCAGGATACAATCAAATTTTCATTAACCCTCAAGATCAATTCAAAACCGCTTTCACCACTCCTTGGGGTACGTTTTGTTGGATAATGATGCCTTTCAGACTTAAAAATGCCGGTGCAACTTATCAACGAGTGATGACCCTTATCTTTCACGATTACATGCATAAGATTTTAGAAGACTATGTTGATGATGTTTTAGCCAAATCCATTCTTTGCATATATCATATTAAGATCCTTCGTCAAATCTTTGAAAGGATTCATAAATATCACATGCGCTTGAATCCCCGAAAATGTGTTTTTGGTGTGGATAGTGGAAAACTATTAGCATTCATAGTTTCGCATCATGGGATTGAGGTGGATACTAAGAAAATAGATGCTATTGTCAACATGCCACCTCCTAGAAACGTGTCTCAACTCAAAAGCTTACAAGGAAAGATTCAAGCTATTCGTAGGTTTGTATCTCAACTTGCGGATCGTACTTTTCCTTTTACTCAACTTCTCAAAAAGAATATCACTTTTCAATGGAATGAGAATTGTCAGCAAGCATTTGAAGATTTAAAAATGTATTTGGCTAATCCTCCTATCCTTCGACCGACTAAACCTTCTCAACCCTTCCTTCTTTATACGGCTGCGTCCTCTCATGCTCTTGCAACATTATTGGCACAACATGATAAAGATGGTAAGGAGTGTCCGGTTTATTATATAATTCATACCTTACTCGATTATGAGACCCGATATTCTGTGATAGAAAGACAATGCTTGGTCTTGGTGTTTGCGACTCAAAAATTGAGACATTATCTCTTAAACTCAGAAGTCCACGTCATGGTAAAGTTTGATCCATTGAAGCATCTTTTCTCTAAAACTGATTTATCAGGATGCCTAGCTAAGTGGGTTATGATGTTAACTGAATTTGACCTTAAATTTGTTTCACAAAGAGCAATTAAAGGGCAAGCGTTGACCGATCACCTAGCTGAGGCCCCTTCACCTTTCTCCTTCCCTAACCCTGATTCTTTTCCTGATGACTTCATTCTTTCTACAGAGAAAGATGAAACTTGGGAGTTGTATTTTGATGGCTCTAAGTGTCGTATGGGATTGGGGGCAGGTGTTGTTCTGATTTCTCCTACAAAGAAGTCTATTCCCTTATCTTATCGTCTCAATTTCCTATGTACCAATAACATTGCTGAGTATGAGGCTCTTATAGTAGGAATAAAGGCAGCCTTAGCTCTGAATATAAAACACATACATATTTTTGGAGATTCTCAACTGATTATAAGACAAGTAACAGGACTGTATCAAGCAAAACAAGACAAGTTATCACAATATAAAGACCTTGCTATCTCTTTGTTACAAAAATTTGATTCTTACACCATAGAACCTGTTCCTCGAAAAGATAATCGACATGCGGACGCAATGGCATGTGTGGCTTCTCTTGTATCTTTAGAGGACTTTGTGGTTGATCTTAAATTTGTTATTCACAACCTTACTTCTCCAGCTATTGTAGATGATTCCAGCCTGGTGACATGTTGCAACTTCATAGACTCAGATGAATGGTACTCACATATCGTAAGATACTTGACTGATGGTACCTTTCCTGATTCCGCCAATAGGAACACCACGGCTAGAGTTTGCAAGTTGTCCGCTAGGTATATCATTCTTTCTAATGTTCTTTACCAAAGGGGTTATAACGGTCTTCTCCTTCGCTGTCTTAACAAATCCGAAATCCCTATTGCTCTTGAAGAGGCGCATTCAGGTGCCTGTGGGGGGCATTTTGGAGGTAAATCCTTGGTTCAAAGATTACTTCGTATGGGATATTACTGGCAAACTATGCAGCAGGATTCTTTTTCATTTGTTAAGAAATGTCATCAATGTCAACAACACAATAATTTGATTCATGCTCCTGCCCAAGAACTTCGTTCTCAGGTAGCTTCTTGGCCTTTCTCTGCATGGAGGTTGGATCTCATCGGTAAATCTCTCCTCCTTCATCTCAAGGACATATTTTCATTATAACCGCAACAGATTACTTTACAAAGTGGGTAGAAGCTGTTCCCCTTCGCTCCACTATAGCCGAAGTGATTTGTCGATTTCTTCTAGAAAACATTATTTCTCGATTTGGGATACCTTCCACTATAATCTCTGATAATGGGACATCATTTAAGAATAAAGACGTGAAGCAATTCCTCGAGAAATATCATATTAAACATCGATTTTCTACACCATACTATCCTCAATCAAATGGTCAAGCCGAATCATCCAATAAAATAATCGAACAAATTCTTCGCAAAACCGTGAACAAGCATGGTAAGGATTGGAGTACTCAGCTAATCTATGCTCTTTGGGCCTACCGAACGAGTGTACGAATTTCCATGAGAACTACTCCTTATAATCTTGTTTATGGTGTTGATGCTATTATGCCTTTAGAATTAGAGATTCCATCACTTAGAGTTTCTCTCAAAGGTATAATAGATGATGACTCCTATAGAGAACAAAGACTTCAACAGCTTGAGATGCTTGATGAACAGCGTATAAATGCTCTTGAGCATATTCAAGCATATCACAAAACTCTACAACGAAGCTATAATGATAAGGTTATTCAATGTTCCTTCTCAGTGGGTGACTTAGTGCTCTATGAGAATCAGCGCAATGTGAATGCCTTACCTGAAGAAAAGGGAAAATTTAGTCCTAATTGGCTTGGACCGTATATCGTTATTGAAGATTATGGATCAGGTGCTTACAAAATAGCGGATGTAGACGGTACGCCTCTTAAAGACCCTATAAACGCCATGCACTTGGGTAGATACTATGCTTAATGCCTCATTCCTTATCATTTATCTATTTCCTTTCTCACTTCTTCAAAATTGGATAATATGTTAACATATCTTTGGTTAGAGCAAATAGAATTAAATGATGTTTTGTTTAATCGATATTGCTTCGTTCCTGACAAGCATGTGTCTTTACTTTATGGTTTGTCTTGAAATCATTTAAGTAAATTACAAAAGATTTACATTTTCATTATGTTGACATATTATACAATGTTTTTATGTGTTAAGTTGAATCATGTCATGTTGTGTTTAAATTCAAATTAAATCACATTGGTTATATGATTCGTAGGCTTAATACATACTTTCCTCCTTATCATAAATATAGTACTTGATGAAATATTTTAATTAAGTCACACATGTATCAATTTAATCATGGAGCATTGAGAAATCAATCACATGGAAATTAAATTCGGAACATACATGTACACTTACCAAATGTATTGACTTTAATCACAATACACATTGTTTAGGCATTAAAGATAACATGTTTGAAACAACGAAGCATGTATATATATATATGTGTGTGGATCAGTATACAAAGGTAGGTCCCTATACACCCAAAATATGACCTACCCTACATCATAAAATCATCTTCTATCCCTAGGGCTGGTGGCCGGAGAGTGACGACTAGATGCTCCCTCCTGATCCGGTCGTGCAGGTGGACCCATAGGCGTATACCGTGATATAGATCGTGAATGGCTCCGAGAGGAACTCCTACGATCCCTATCCATAAGGATAGCGCGATACGAGGTAGCCTCGGCCTGAGCTGCTGCTAGATCACGCTGTGCTCGCTGAAGGTCCTCTGATAGAGCCCACTCTCTCTCCCTCCATATCTCTACCTGTATTCGAAATGGGGAAAACAAATCATCATGCCGACCCGCGTTCCCTTGAGGTCTATAAGCAACCTGTGAGGAACTAGGGATCTGCGCTGTCGTGGAGATATCTGTCACTGCTTGCTGGATCAAGGAGCGCCACTCCTGCACATTAGCTATAGCAGTGGAACATATTTTGTGTTAGTACCATTTTATATCATCAAAACATCAATCAATCAATATAAACCTACTATACCTGGATCTCCCTCACACCAGTAGGGATCGTGATATGGTAGCATCTGTGACTAAGAACTACTAGGCTCCCCACGCTCGAATAATCTATGCACAATGGGTGTAGGCTGGCCCGTACTAGAAACAGGTCTCCGTATTGCCTCATGTTCCCCCTTTTGGGGAATAAGAGGAGGATCCAGGGCTAAAGTATCATCTCCTGAATGGTGGGGAGTGGCATCTGACCCTTCCTCATCATCCCTATCCTCATCCTCATCCTCATCCTTGTCTGCATCCTCACCTGCATCCTCATTCTCCTCATCTATATTTGTGTCATCATCCTCCTCATCCTCGACACTAGGCTGATCCTCTGTGGGTGGATCAGGATCTCCTGCCTCCTCATGACCCTCTCCCTTCTCCGACCTAGATCCCTGATCCTCATCTCAATCTCCATGCCTCCATGGACCTGGATGGCCTGTCAGGTGATCTGGTGGAAAGATAGGCCCTGGGTATGATCTCATAAACCATGAGAGATACCTGCGCTGTGCCCCGGGATCTGCAGTATAATCAGTGCCCACATCCTGGTTGGATCCCTCTATATCTGTGATCTCGATATCGTCTATCATCGGTCTCGCTACTGCTCTGGGTCTGGGAAGGACTCAGGAGTGTCGAGTGTAGATGGGCACATCGGCTAGAACACACTGCTCTAGCCCAAACTACCTCTGTACTCGGTCAAAGTAGAATGGGACTATGATGTGGGGATATCCTCCTCTCAGTAGGCGGTTCCTCTGTAGACATGCTAACTTTCTCTCCATCCCATCCCATCTGTGCATCCGTAGATATGGTCTCCACACAGTCACCTCAGTTGTCAATCTATCAAATGTCACTCTCTAATACAATAGATCTCCAAATCTCCACTCGCTGGTAAGTGGATAAGCAAATACCCTAGGTCGCTCGCTAGCCGTACTCATCGGATAGCCGATAGGCCTGGTGCATGTAAAGTGCTCAAATATCCACACCTGCAGAAGTGTGCATGTCATCAAGCTACAACCCTGTCCGAAAACATACTCCTTGAGGTCGTGATAGAGATGTGCAAGCATACTCCAACCCCAGGCATATACTCTCCTGTGTCTCTCCATAGCCCTGATGCACCATGTGAGACCCCCATGCATGTGCGTACCTCGCCCACTAGGGCAGACAGCTAGTGCAATGATGGCTATCATAAGACATCTCATGAGGGGCACCTCTCCTGTAGGATGTAAGAGCCAGCTGACCATGATACGACCTCTCATCTCACTCGACATGACTCTCCCTATGCAATATACCTGCTCCCTCTAATGATCCTCTACTAACCGATCGGTCGCATATGTAACGGTAGCTCATCTAATCGGTAGGCGAAGAATGTGGTACACATCCTCAAGTGTCACCGTCATCTCCCCTACTAGAAGCTGGAACGTGCATGTGTCAGGATCCCATCGCTCCATGAGTGCCATCAGCATCGCGGGATGAAATCAGATGGCCGGCATAACAATCATAGCCCACAAACCTACTATCGACAATGTGTCTCTCTCTGCCTGAGTAAGTCAGGGAATCTGATCTCGTAAACTGCGAAGAATCTGCCCCGCTGTGTGCTCTCTCATGTACGGGAGACCCTGCATCACAAAAACATAACTATAATCAGTACTCAATCATCAAAAATCATTCATGCAAACTGTCGAACATCGTATGCTAACCCTGGCATCTCTCGCCAAGTCCTGATTGGGACCATGGCGCCCTGAAGGGACCATGGCACCCTGAGGGGACCATGGTGCCCCACAGGGACCATGGCACCCCATAGGGACCAAGGCGCCCTGTGTGGGACCCATGGTCGGGTTCCAGGGCCCGCAAACGATCACAGAAAGTCAAATGCAGAAAATCAAAAGTCAAAGTTCAGTCAACTCACCTCGTCCAGTGGCTCATCGTCGATCACGGCCTGTCGCATGATCTCAATCCTCGTGGGACGCTCTGGTCATCATGAAGGCATGATGATGGCTATGTGGGCTCCACTGCAATGAACAGTACTCAGAATCAACAAAGTGACAAATGCAAATGTCACTTTCAAAGGTATATACTTTCATTCCTTTACATTTACTTTCAAAACCCTAATTTTCCTCTATCACTCATTTCATCATAACTTGAGTTTGGGAGATGTGATTTTCGAACCGTTTGTTGCGTAGGAATCGTATTTTCATTCCCCTACTCTTGGGATGTTCCAAAAAGTGCTCTGATGAAGCCTTTTTAGTGAACACCCCTCATCAATACTCTCTTACACAATTTGTCGTAAGTAAACATGCTACCCTGTTTCACCTCCCTAATAAGCAAGTTGAAACAAGGGGGGCATATAGCTACTCGCAAATTTCATCAATTTCATTAGTAAGCATTAGGTGATTTTGTGATCTAACGTGTGTTTTGTAGGGTGCGGTTCCTAACTGTGTACTGCAGATACCGCTGGGGGCTTCGTCGGACAACTTATGGATATATCCTTTTTCAAATGATGTTTATTTTCTGTACTTTAGCTTGCATATGCACGTAGTACTCATATGACCGCTAAAGTGGGGGCTAAATGTAGCGTCGTAAATTGTACGCACTTGCTAAGGCAGTACAATTTCACACCTAGTTTAGCACCCGCCTTGGCGCGGTTTGCATTTTGCATTGCATTTCCCCTTTAGCACTTAATTAATCAAATTAATTAGGTCTAAGGTCCTATTTCATCATCCTTCACATCATAAAGTCGGGCCCTTTCATTAAAGTGTGCCCCTTTTCATGTGATTCCTCCAATGCATCATCTAATTAAAAACCCTAATTAAGTCCTATTTTGAACTTGGGGGCTTGATTTCGGGGGTCAAAACATCTCGAAATCACCTGTAACTTCGGGATTCTCTCTAAAATCATCATATCTGACGGCCCTAAAAATTTGGTGAAAAGTTGCCAGGACCATGGCGCCCGGAGTGCACACGGTCCTGGACATTTTTCCCAAAATTTTAGGAGCGCGATCCAATCATAAAATAAAGCTTAACCCCAAGAAATTGGTGGGATATTCAATCTCTAGGTTGGCCAAAAGATGAAATTGCGACCTAGGGTTTCATACATAAGAGCTCTCTTTCTTCATTTGAAGGGATCCGAATTTTGTTTTCAGGAACCTCATATGCAGCAAAAGAGCAGATCTTTGAAGACTTGAACAACTTTCAACATCCCTCTATCAAGCATTTATCAAATCCATTCATCCATTTAGGGCTTGGAAGACATTGAAGAACAATAGGAGATTACCGATTGAAGATTGGCTTGTACCTCTCCCTTGGGGGTTGGGTATGATTTCATGTTGTTTTCATGTCTTTGCATAAGCTTCAATATCTCATTTATTCACGCTTTAGGTCACTTTGCATCTTGATTTAGAGCATTTACATTATCATTGACAAGCAATTAGGGTTTACTTTCTAGGTTGCTCTAGTTTGCTTACTTGCATTTTAGATCTTCCACACACACAAGGTCTGCACACACATTACTTTTACAATACAACTTGGCTATTCGTGGAGGTGGAAATCACCGAAGTGGGGGTTTGACTAAGGTAAAACCCTATATAGCCAGCCAAACACCTTTTTCAGATACAAGTGCAGGTTTCGAGACTCAGACGACGCCGCAGGTTGCAGATCCGGAAAAAGCAGGTCGAGACAGCACCCCACACCAAATTGCAGAGCAGAATACTAGGACAGGGGCGTGGGGTGCCCTGGTCCTGCTAGGACAGGGGCACTGGGTGCTCTAGTCCCTAGGTCAGAGGCGCTAGGCGCCCTGGTCGTCCTGACAGACAGCATTTCAGACAGTTTTCCAAAGTGCAAAACAGCAGTTTTAGGTGCAGTTTCAGGTGCGGAATCAGGACAATGGTGCCCGCACCCCCGTCCCGAACATTTCCACTCAGATTTTGACTTCGGGTACGCATTTGCATTCTTGTTTTATCCTTGTGTTTACAGCTTTCCATTGTTTAAGTTCAATTCTGCAATCTTGTTGTTAGCTCATACTTGCATTTTAGGGTTAGGAATTGAACTTGCATAATCTTACCTTTCAATTACAACGAAGGAATAGAAATCCTAATAGGTAGCCCGTGGCTCTCTCTTTCACAAAAAGAAGTAGCCAATTGTGTGATACCTCTAGGCTCTTTCGTATTCCGTAATGTGTGTCAAAAGGTAGGATTAGGGCATGATAACCTAGTCTCGCTTTTTCTCCCACACAGTTGCCTTGGAATTAAATAATATTTGTTTAAAATATGTATTGACAAGTTCATGGATTTGGGACAAATCCATGATTATGGATCTATATTTCACTTTCAAACTTGTAGTATATAATATATAGACCACTTTTCTTCACTTTGCATCATGTGCCTTGTCTTTGTGTATGGTTAATATATATGAGTTGTCAATATTCATAAATACCTTACCTTCTGGGGAGAGTGTTCTATCCCAAGGGGACATGTTCTCCTTGGTCAATATGTATAAATAATTGAAAAAACCAATCTCTAATCATATAATTTTATGGAGAGAAAAGTAGAAAAGTAGAAATCATCTCTTAAGGACTTGCCCAAGGTCACCCGATTGAGAATCAGATAAGTTTTTCAATGACATTCCTCTACACCTCCATCCACAACTCCAAGAGGAAAATTCCTCTTTTCAAGAACTAAATGATTTCCTCTACCCCTCCAGCCATAGTTCCATGAAGGAATCATCCTCATCATCCACATACGGGCTATTTCATTTAGAGACATTGACTTGGTAAATTGATAGATTTTTTTTTCTCATATTGATATAGGTGTCCATGGCTCTTAATCACCATTTTAAGAGAATAGTATATGTGAAACATTTTCCACAATTTTTGTGTATTGATTAAAAATTCATTACTTTTGAGTAATGAATTTGTTTAGAAGAAAGTAATTCAAATTTAATATTTGTGATTTTTTGAGTTGAAATTGGAGAACCTATATTAGTTGATTCGATTTAGGAGTAACCCAAAAATATATTGAATCATATGTTGAATGATTTGACATTTATCTACATTAAAAATGTTAACCAGTTATCCATAATGCTTTTAAGTGAAGACATTGTAAGACATTGTAATACATGTAAAAAAATTCTCCTATGGTAAGAAAATTTGTGAAGACATTTTAATACATGTAAAAAAATGCTCCTATGGTAAGAAAATTTGTATTGAAATAAAGGCACATGATAATCTTTGTTGCATGCATATTCATCAAAAACTAAAATAATGCAGTCCCACATCTATCAAAATGTTGAAAAACCCAAATTTATATTATGCTTTAGAGAGTCAAATGAATTCAATTAGAATTTTTTTTTAATAAGTATGTAGTCCTTATTATAAGATTAAATGTAGGTTTTTTATTGAACATTAAGGTCTTTGTTTACCACATGTTGAAAAAATGAGAAAATAGAGGTATTGATCTATCCTCATTTCAACAAATAAAGAATAAGTTAATTCAAATACATGCAAAAAAATTTATGCATGGAATTATACACCTCTTCAAAATTATAATTACTTTAACTTAAATTAACTAAAAAAATATATGCAACAAAAAATCATGGAAAAGTATCCATACACTAGATATGGTGTGACAAATATATTTTGTAAAAAGTAGAATTTTAATTTTTTATAAAAAATGTTATTCTTGACATCATAAATGTCACTTTTAATTATTGTAAAAATTGTTATTAGAAGTTATTTAAAAATATCCATAATTTATTTCTAATTAAAAAATATATATAAGTGTTAGAAAGTGAAGATCTAATGCACAATTTTGATTTCAGCTGAATTATCTAAAATCTTGCATAATTACAATACTACTATATACTACACTTCAAATTCTCTCTAACAATTATTTAAAGTTATAATATTGCATAATTACAATACTACTATATAGTACACTTCAAATTATCTCTAATGATTATTCAAAGTTAAAAAAATGATTCTGTAAGGAAAAAGTATGTGAACCAAACCCTTACTTTTACATATTGCTCAGAACTAGCTTTATAACTAATTTAGCCTACCTCTAAACAAGTTCAGGTGAACCCTGTTGTTCACCAAAAGTGATAACCCAAGTATACCTACAAATCTATCTATGAGATAGCCAATCTCAATCAATGAAACACCTCAGGGCTTGGACAACATGACAAGGATATGAATCCTTCTACTCTTCAAGCTCTGCAAAACCTAGGCGGGTATACCTTTGACGCATTTAATCAGACCTATTAGACACAAAGACTGCATCAATCAAAAGCAGATGGATCTCAAAAGGTTCAAAAACTAAGAGATAACTGTAGATGGGCTAGATCCACACTTGCAACTCAACATTTTGAATCATGAGATGGAGGGACACTTCCACATAACATAAAATATAAAAAGATATTCTGATTTTGGATTTTTAAATGGTGTTTTGACAACCTTTCAATATTACAAGAGACCAGTGCCTTATCCAGGCCACAGAGTCATGCATAAAACTGGATGAGAAATCTCAGATTCAAGTTCTTTTCAACATTAAATTTTCAAGTATCAATGCCTTACATTAATACAATCCTCTGTTCTGTCACAAAACCATACTTATATGTAGATATCCAATATGCATTCAAAATCATTAATGCTGGGTTTTAGGATTTAAATCCTTCCTTGAAGAATACCCAAAAGACAACATTACACTCTTAGAGGAATCTAAAAGAGACAACTCAAATTATCCTTGATAATATGAAATTATATGAATCTGAGTACATCTTGGAGACAATTTCATGGAAACTCACACATGCCTTGCATATGTGTGAACCTGCAAACTGAAACTAAACCTACAGTAAAGACAACACTGAAAACATAGACGAACACACTGTCATTTGCATTGATAAAAGGATGCCATCACTCGAACCTGCAATTTCGGATTTCTCCCTTGGAGCAAATCTCTCCAAAACTGGAACCCCTACAACTGAGAAGAATGGGGAATAAGAAGAGGAGGGAAGAGAATCAAATCTACAACTGAAAATTGCCAAGTGTCTCCCCTCTAACTGAATTTTTTTCCTGTGGATACTGCTTCCAAAATATCTCACATTTGTCAAAATTAACCTCATAATCAGATTCCTCACGCCGAGAGCTTTCTGAAAACATATAACACTTTATACTTTGGCAAACAATTGAGGCCTGGGCGAATTAATCCTCAACATGGACCCATCATTTAAATTTTTCGAATTTCTCTATAGTTTAAACTATATCATTTAATCTTTTTAAATTTGATTTTTGCCTCCATTTGTGCTCTGACGCCTTGCCACATGGCGGCTTCTGATTGGCTGATGGGGTTGAGCGGATGCCACCTGGGATGACACCTCATCTTTTGCCACTTGTTGGCCACGTCATCGCCACTGGGTGCTTGCTTGTATGCCACGTCATCGCCACTGGTTGCCACCTCACTGGGACTCGCCTGTTGGACCACTGACTATACTCGCCACCTGTGTGCCACATGGACGGCTCTCGTTCACTTTCGCTATTTCGTGGGGTTTAAACTACGTGCATCTTCCTTTGCGAAATAGCGCAAGCCGTTGATCTCTCTTGAACTTGCTCGCTCGTTAACCCGGCCTTCATCTGCAAAATTTTGCCTGTTTGCCTCGAGAAGCGTGCCTATGTGGGGTCCACTTGGTCTTCGTCCAGTCAACTCCTCCATCACCTCCGGAAGCGTGCTCGTGCGTGGGCCCGCCTTGGGCGCCCATGGGCACCTTGTGTCAAAAGCCTGTATGGCTTAGACATATTGGTATTGTGTGAATTAGCATATAAACATTAAAAAGAACTACTTCCCAGTGCATCTGGGATTAAGGCTTATGCCTGGAGCTGCATTTTTTGGAGATTTGCCTGAGACTTTGCATTCATTGAATATTCCAAATGGCCTTTTAAGAATACCATGGCTGGGAACGATGCTGGCAAGGTCGTGGAAACAAGCTTTACACCTGCCAATGTCATTTTGTTTGTATTTAAATCCTTTATGTTTTATGTGGCTTTACACATACCACATGAAAGTGGGGTGCCAAACTGCTGCTCACACTTGGCTTGGAGGTTTATACATGCTGCTCACTGCTAGCATGTGAGAAGAGGGGAAGATTGCAAGGCTACGCCACATTCCACATTCCAAACACCACACTCCAAACACACTCCAAACATACTCCAAACATTGCATTCGCTGAATTTGTTTATTAAGACTGCAGATGCCCTCCCAAAAATACCATGCAAGAGGATAGGATTAACTGCTGTTTGCATTTGATTTGGATGTATTTCTGCTGCCCTCCAAACTCCATGCAAGGAAATTTAGCCAAGGAAGTGGGTTTTGCTGAAACTTGTTTTAAACTTTAAAACTTTACTCCCCAAACACCATGTGCCTGGGAGGATGTTGGTTAGAGATCATTTAAATCAAAGCCTCCTTGCCTCTTTGTTCAAGGCCCACATAGGAGGAAGAATGCTGGAGTTAAACATATTTTACCAATTGAAAGTTCTTTGAAAGTTTTTTGAATCTGCTGTTTAATGCCCAATTTGCCATGTGAGGGAAGAGATGAGCTTCAAACTTGCTAATTGCAACTTGCTTTTAAAGATTCCCATTGTTGCACCTCACATGGGAAGGGCATTTGGAATTCACCTGCCAATATGCATTTTCCCGAATGTTTAAGTGCTGCTCTTTGTTCATGGCCATATATTGACATGTAAACTAAGATCTTATGGCTGCCAATGTTGTAAAACTTCTTTTGATGCATTTAACCACTGCCATAGAGTTGTACATTTTAATAATACCAATAATTAACATCAATTTGTTAAAGAAGACTGGCAAATCAATTTACTGAAACTTCTAAAACTCTTGTCCATCCCATGCCATTTGCCAAGAGGATTAAGCACTATGTGATAAAAAATAATGAACGGGCATGAGCCAGGTCGGGCCCCAAAGTGGGTCCAACTAAAAAAAATTTCGTTTCCACGCAACTAACCCCTAGAATGCTTCACGGACCTCAAACATACCTCTGGAAATGATCGGCATCATTTTCGGATTATAAAATTGCATTTTGCAACTTTCAGGCAATTACGCCACATTTTTCGCATTTAATCGCGAAGACGTAATTTTCAAACCTGTCAAAACACCTTTCTGGAGCTCGCCATCTGACAGGCGTGTACTTTGATATACAAGGATGACATCTACCAAACGGTTTCTCAAGATGAGTTCTGAGCGAAGAGATATTAATTTCCCAAGACGGCCAACTGGCTTTGTCGACACTGCGGACCTGATGAAGTCAATGTTCTGGCAACACATGATGCCTTTCTCAAAAATATCAAACGACCTCTGTAGGTTCTCAAATTCGGAACATAGGTATCTTAAAATACATATTAAATCTTTGAATTCTCAGTTCGATCACCAGACTGACAGGATGCAAACGGCGCGCTCACCAAAATGGCTACATTAACTTATCTAACACTGGAAGTGCAGATAACTGAATTTGATGGCAAAATGAGCTCTTTTGAAAACTGATCAAATGGATTGGTAGAGCCTTGAAATTTGAAACGTAGCTCACCATTTATACCAACATTAGCGGAACAAACATTCTGACATGACGCTCACCAAGACATTTTTACACTTGTGCAAACATCACAAATTACAAACGGATTGAGCTTTGAAAACTGAGCAAACGGATTCATTAAGACTTGAAAATTTGTGAGCTCACTCACATTTATGCATAGATTTGAACCCAATTTGAATTTTTTCATGATGATCAATAGGGAAAAAGATGTAATCGCTCAAAGAAGGCTACTTAATAAAATTTGCACTTGTGCCTAGAATGCACTTTCAGCGCACCCCTCAAAACGGGTACTTGATAAACTTCTCCAAACTGAATTCTGAAAGTTGCAACACACTAAATAGGCCAAATGAAAGGTGTGGGACATGAATCCCGAGCCTTACCCTCTGGAAATCAACAGGCTCCGTTTTACCCCCTTGCTAACTAGGCCATTCAAACTGACTTATTTGGGTGCCTTTTTGACATACAGAGCAAAAATTTGAAATAGGCCTACAAAATTTGACTCAATTTTAATTAGTCCCAACAAACCCCATTTCAATTTCAAATGAATTAATTTTAATTAACGAACTAGCTTGAACTAGATTTATAATTAATTTACTCTAGTGAACCCCACTTCAATTTCAAATGAATTAATTTTAATTAAAGGTTTTCTAAAAAATTGGTAGATATAATGATGGATGAAGTCGATGGCGGTTTCATTTCAATCTAAGTTTCATTTATTAAAGTTTAAGCTAGGCATTAAAATTTTTTAAAGGTTTTAATTATATTACATTTCAAAGCACACCTTCAAAACATACTTTTTGTGATTCATTAAAAATATTTATTAGAAGTGGATTTATTAATATGTATGTCAGTGTAGGTACAATAGTTTTTTCACACATGCATGGAAGTACATGGTCATGGGGGGTTGTACACCACCCCACAAAAAGGCATTTTGAATTATTTTTAAATATTCAATAATCCATTTCTACACAATCATTTCTCTCTTTGTTTTCTAATAAAATTTTGTAGAATCAATTTTTTAAAAGTGATGGGTTTTTTTTTAAAAATTTGAATGGTTGTATGGCTACTCAAGGGTTAATTTTTTATTTATTTTTTCAACTTTGGTCAAATATGATAAATTTTATGTCAAAATTTATCTCTTAGCCAAGCTAAATCCAATGTTGAGGTCTATTTCATCTCAAGAGGTCATATAAAAAATTTCCCCTGTAAAATCCTCACATAAAAGCCCATTATAAGAGACCTTTTTAATCCATTTTTATAGAAACCAAATTTGTAACAAACCATCATATAAAAAAACCCAAAATCCTTAGATCTATTAAAATAACTTACAAATATGTTTCGTACAGCCTGAGTTGGCCTAGTGGTGGAGAACTTGTGCTCTTGAAAGAGAAGTCACAAGTTCAAATCCAAAAGGGGGTAGGGTATGTACACCTTTTCATCTTTGACCCTTTACCAATAAAAAAAAAACTTACAAATATGTTCCATACCTTACAATGCCATAAATATTTCATGCATAGTCTTGGCTTCAACTTTGTACCTTGTCCACTCATGGCATGGTTATAAATCAAAATCCAATCATGAAAACATTGATACCAACCAACAAGATATACCATAGAAAATTGCTTGCTCATTAGGGAAACACCTATCCTCCAAAATCATCCATATTCCATCTATTTTTCAACAAATAAACAATACATGTACTTATAGAGTTACAATAGATAATTTTGAAACATCAAGCATTTCAATGCATTCTTCATGTGTCCAAGCATGAATCCACACATCTCATTCCATGCTTAATATATGCACCCCTCACAAAGACTCAATAATGATAGCCTAAACACCCAACAAATCTAAACTACTAAACATGTTTTTTCTTATATATACTCAAGATCACACAAATAAAACCACATGGTAAACTAAAACCATGTGATTCAAAACCACGAGTTCACAAAATTATTGAACCCACATTTAATATTGGGTACTAAGTTTTCACTTCATTGAAATTATTCAAATATTAAATGAGATACATTTCCTCAACATGAGAACCACATTAAATATATTTACGAATGTTATATACAACGCATAAAGTAGCCCCAAAAATATTAAGTCCCAGTTATGCACATCCATATAGGTCCTCCTAGGTACACCACACACATTAATAAAATAAATAATATAAATACAATGCAAGGTTGTGATACAGAGAAATGAGGTTCACTAGTTTAAACATGCAAACTATGAATCAAACCCAATTGCATAAATCACATTAGCGAACAATCAATAGGCCCAACTTCAAAACCTTGAGAGAGATCGACATGATTATTGATTGATTGTTCTCTTTTTTATTTGATTTTTCTTGGATAATGATTAGGATGGTAGAAAAAAGAGCTAGGATAAATAGTGGAAAAGTAGCAATAATTAACATAAATAGACATATGCAAAAATGAAAGACAACTGAAATATACCAATTTTGAAGCAAGACAGAAGAATTTATGTCTAGAATTTAATATCAAATTGACTGGAAATTGTAGTTAGGTGCCCTAGTTCTAATAAAAAATTTATGTAGAACATGATTCAAATTGGTCTCAAAAATCTCCAAATTGGCTTTCAATCAATTTTAAGGTCAAAACCCTAGGACTATGTTGGCATAAAACTAGGGAAAATAGGGTACTAGGTACTGTATACCTATAGGACTAGGGCACTAAGCATCCTAGACCTAGATAACTAGGGTACTAGACACTGTAGACCCTAACCTTTCTACTAAAATGTGTCTCATTGCCTCTATTTTAGTCTAATATGTGTTTAGGACTACACCTTTAATTTGAACCTAGCTTTAACATTCACAAAAGAATAGGAAAATGGTGCTAGGATATATTGGAGCTTGCCCAAGTCAAACCATGGGTTGGAATTAACTAGGCATATAAATAATGATGAAAAAGAGAGCTTACCATTGTAAGGTGGATGCTAAATCTAGAATGAAATGCTTGAATTGAAATGCTAACTTGATATCATTATAGCTTTGATGATGCAATTCTCTTATGACAATTCCTCTAGGTTTCGATGCAATAAAATCATAAATCATAAGAAAATCCATCATGAAGATATAATTTAAGATTGCTTGTCTATTATTGATTCTCCTTGTACTCAAATATGTTATTGAAGATGAATATTTGCTCTTGAATTGAAAAGATGAGATAATGAGATGAATTAAGAATTATGTCTTACATAGACTTCTCAATGTATTTTACATTTTTGGCCAACTTACAATGGTTGATGAATACTAAGAGGGGGGGTGAATTAGTATACCCAAAAACCTTACCAAACACTTAAGAAATTTTACTACAGACGTGTATAGCCCTTTAAATAGCAAACCGATTAATACACAAACAAGCCAAATAGAAAATAAAGCATCCACCCACAATAACACAATCACCATAACACAAGATATTTTGATGTGGAAACCCAAATGGGAAAAACCACGGTGAGTAAAAGTCATAAGTCTATTATTTGCAAAATAGCAACCAGACCGGTTAAGGTCAAACTGGTTAAGGCCTTACAATGTTCTTCACCAGAACAGATCCTGTTAGGAATCCTAATCTTTGTTAGGAGATAAGTCTTGTTAAAGACTACCCTATTAAAGGATTTTAGATCCACAACTATGAACTACCTTGTTAGAGGATTTAGAATAGGCTTAACTGAGCCTACCCAATTAAGGGTGTCTAACTTGTTGAAGAGATTAGTAATCAACAAGTAAGTGATCTACAAAGTAGCACAAAATGCTTAGTTAGATCCTTGATTTCTCTTTGTTAATGCATTGTAACATTACTTCAGTCTTATGTCCTTCGCACATTAAATCTTTATCACAAGATACTTTTTGCAAAGACCTAATCTTACACAACAACTCACACTCAAAACCCTAGACATGATACATCCTCATATAGGAATCCGATTTCATGTCAGTCCAATGAGATTAGATTACAATTTCCTATGTACAATGCATCTAGACACAATTGTAACATGACACAGAATCACCGCATCGGTGTGAGTGGATGATAACTCATCACACTTTAAAATTTTGCCAGTTAACAAAACAAAGTATACCGATTTCTGGTTTACAAACAAAGACTGGTAAACTGTAACATAGTGTTCCGATCTTAAAAAGATTGGCTGATGCTTGGGGTCCTTTTATCGCTTGAGATCCTCGTACCACTTGAGGTCCTCAGTCATCACATAGTCTTCCACAAACAAAGACTATGCATACATTGACATATAATACTAGTTTGAACAATACATCACATACTACCAGTTGAGAATAACTCATATAGAAAATAAGTGTGTGTCCATCAATGACAATCACAACTAAGTACAAATATCATCAAAATGCCAACAATCTCCCCCTTTGGCATTGATGGCAATACTTAGGAAAATTTGACATCTAAGTGCTTACAAAACAAAAATGATGCCATAATAAAAATTACTCCCCCTAAGCATATACACTACTCCCTTTGCCAAAATTACAAGCATGTACTACTTCCATTTGCATAAACTTTTCATTCAATACCACTCCCCCTTTGCCAACAATGACAAAGCAATGCAAACATGCCGCAGAGATTTACCAAAATCATATTGCATAACATGAAAATAGAGTATATGTTTATGACAATAATGAGTAAAACTTATAAAAAATGGATTTAAAGTCTTTCAGAAAGTCCTTCATGTCTGTAGACCAAGTATCTAGGAGTGAGGCAACAATTTGACTCTGAGTCTTCATCTGGAACGCTAACTCCTCCATGGCATCCACAGTGCTCATTCCTGAGTGACAATAATAGCTTCCATGTTTAGAAAGCACTTCTGAAGAATTTGCAACTTAGGTAACAAAAGTAATTGAGGCTCATGCAGATCTTGAGTCTGCTTGTAGATCTCTGAATCAATCCTGGCAATCTATTGCCTATGAGTCTGTATAGTCTACCCATACACTATGAAGGAATCATATTGCACTTTGAAGGTCTCTATGTATTGCTTTAATTTCAATTGGAGTTGACCTTTCTTCACCATAGCATCATCACAAACTAGATCGGGCTGGTAGATTTTGCTCAAAAGTATATGTCCTTCAGCCATTTCCAGATTGATATCATCTCTCTGATGGATCAACTTGGCTCTGTCTTCGTCCATTTGCTTCACCAATGGAACTTTTAGTGCCTTTTCATGCTTTTTCTATGTAGTAGCTTGGGAAAAATCTTCCAAAGATTGCACTTGATCACCACTATTGTGCATAGAAGCTTCAATTGGGCCAGTGAGGAATCAGTACTGAGAAGATTAGTATCGGGGACTAAGTTTAAAAGAGTATCAACAACAAATTGAATAACATATTTTTATTTCTTCTTTCTTAGTTCCTCCAATATTTCTTTTGCAAGTTGAATACTTCTAAGTAGCTCATTTTCATCTTTAGATTTGGCAAAATAGGCAAGAGCCAATTCAATGTGACCAGTGGGATCAACCTGTTTAGCTTGAGCTTGATCTCTAGTTGCCTTGGGAATCTCGGCAGTCTGTCCTCCTTCCTTTTATTTGATCTCCTCTTGTCTCTTCTTCTCCTTCTCATCTTTCTCCTTGGCCTCCTTATCAGCCTTCTCTTTCTCCTCTTTTTCCGCTTTCTCCTTCTCTGCTTTCTCCTTCTCCACTTTCTCCTTCTCTTATTTCTCCTTCTCTACTTTCTCCTTCTCCTCTTTCTCCTTCTCATCTTTCTCCTTCTCCACTTTCTCTTTATCCGCTTTCTCACTAGGTGATTCTTGAATATCTAGTGTAGTATCCTTCGGTTCAGTGCCTTCAACATGTAATGCATCCACATCAATAGGATAATTTTTGTCAGCTACTCTTTCTCCCTGATCATTGAACGTTTCATCCAGTTTTGATTTTGATAGCTCAATCTTTTTCTCAACCTGTAGATTTTCTTTCAATACCTTTTGCATCTTGATAGCTTCTTGAGCTTGCAGATGAGTGTCCTTTTCTACTTCAGAGATTTTACCTCCAAGTAACTGAAGTCTTCTCTTTCTAATGGAAAAGATGCCTTTGTACTGATCAAGAATCTCAAATAATTCAAAATTGGAAGCATCTGGAAAATATTGAGCAAAAATTGGCTCCCTAATTGCTTGCTCCTTTTCAATGACAATGCACCATTTATTGTCCAAATAATCATACAAATAATTAGAAACTATAAGTTTAATATCAGTTGGAGATCGATAATTATCACATAAATACTTAATGAGTTCTTGCTCTAGCTCCTGCTTTTCAGTATCATTAAGATCATCAAAATATTCTTTTAGATCATCAAGAATTTTTCTTTGAATATTTTTATAGTTCTTTAACAATGTGTCATAGGCTTGTAAGAAGCAATGTGTATATTTATCGGTGCAGAGGTTATAGGTACATTACCGATTAGCTTGGTCTTCTTACCTAATTGCCTCATTTTTTTCATTTCATCTTCTGATTCAGTGTCTTTTGAATCCTATGCTCCATTCTTGGTTTTCCTCTTCCTCTCAAATATCTTTGGTGGAATAGCCTCAGGTTTCTTCTTGGTTGGTGACCTCTTGGTCACTTTTGGACTGGCAACAGATGTAACTGGTGGTAATGCCGATGGCACAACTTTCCTCTTCTTCTACTTTAGTACATTAGTAGGATTAACCCTCTCAGATTAGGTACCAGTCCTCTTCTTCTTTGGATCAAGCGGTGAAGAAAGTAGGGTAGAGGAATACCCAATGAGTATATTGTTCACCACTTCATACCCCATAGGCTCAACTTCCTCTTTTCTTGGTTCAACCACTTCCATCATGCAATGATCCACTTTGATCATGAAACAAATATCATCTTCATGCTTCTTAACCAGGTCACCTAATAGCCTTGTTCTCTAGTTCATCTTCAATCTGAACTCATCAAAATACTTGTTCGGAGTCTCTGGATAAGTATATCCCACTACTTGTAGACTCTCCTTGATTTGTCTTGTAACCGATAGGTCACTTGACCATTGAACATCACCAACTCCCGATAAATACCCTTGAAAGTAGAAAAACAACCCGACAAGTAGTTGACCAAAATTGAACCTTAGTGCCTTGTCCTCTTTGATGGATTTCAAATTCTTCATGAGTTGTTTCTGCATGTAGGTACACAAGTCGTAATCTACATCTTCCTTGATTATTCGATAAGCGACATGCACCGTAGCTATAGGAACATAAGTCATCCTGCTAGCATAGAATACTCTATACCTGATCACCATGCACACATACTTCACCAAGTCATCTCTTATGGTGTTGATAGTCATTTCCCACTTGTCACTCACAGAACCAGTGAGCTCTTCCACTTTGGCTTTTATGATCTTACGAAGAACAGGGACTTCTCCAATATTGCAGAAACCAGTCACGACATCGATTACCTCCGGTGTGATATCATGGGTTCGCTCAAGATACATCTTGTCACCATGAACCCTACTAAGAATAATTCTTATATGATCTTCTATGAATTCCTCAAGAAAATATGTTGCATTGTGTAAATTCTTCTTCTAGATCACGTTGTACTCTGGTTTAATTTTCTTATCTTCTCCACAGAACAAACTCAACTGGGAGTGAGTCACTAGAGACCCTAGGTCTTCCTGTCTACAATCAATGTAACCAGAAGCATCCCCTTTGACAATGACTCCAGTGGGAATTTGAGATAGGGCACTGTAATTCAACTTCTTCCTAAGAGATTTGGATGACTCCTCAGGTGCGGAAGAACTAGAAGAGAGTTTGGATGTAGAAGCCATATCTAAATAATTCTGAATGATAAGAGTGAATCGATGAAAAATACCTTTTCACTTCGAACTAGGGTCCGCCGATGTCAAGCACACCTTACTTCTTCAAAAGCTTTCTTTACCACTCTGACCTCCACTCTAGATAGCTTGAAATGACTGCTAGGTCTTGCACAGGATTTCTTTCTCGATTTCTTCGAATGCAAGATTGATCACTTTTGTTGCACTGCTCAAGTTAGAAAAAATGCTTCTTTGAAAATAAGTAAGTAAAAATTACTACAAGGGTCATCTTTATACATTCTCCTACCTACCATAATAATTGCATCACCGATAGGGTACAAACCCTAATTTTACCTTTTGCCACTTCATTTCTTCTGCCGGTTGATACGTAACCAATATCGATAAAAGCACTTTATCGATATACTCTAGGGGTCCGAAAGATTGTTACTGATATGTTCCCCCTTAAGCTTTTCGAAGCTTAATTTGCCAACTCAGGGGTCTCCACATTAAGTGAGGAAAATTGTACATTTTGTGGCTTCTCTTCAGATTTCTTTTTCCAAATTTTATTCATGTCTGCTCGAGCAATTTCAACATTGACCTTTCCATTACCTTCTGTGTCAACCAGTTTGTCTTCCAATGTATTCTATCTCAGTCTTCATGATCTGGCAAGATGTCCCAGTTTGTGATAGTGATAGCATACCATACCAGGTGCTCTCCATGGTCTGGTGTTCACATTTTCATTCTTTCTCCTAGATGTTGCAGCAGTGTGACCACTACCACGATAGATCAAATAGGTTTATCTCCGACCATTTGTCACTCCATAACTATTTGACCAGTGGTCATAGGTTCTATACCAGTTTGGGTTCCGGTTCATAAGAGGTTCTTGGACAACTCCTTTTCATCTCGGTGCATAACCTCTAGGGTTGTTCATAACTGATCTACACTCAAAACATATATCATGGAAAAAAAAGTAGCACATACGTGCTTAGGTTTGTTGTTCCTAAGCCTAGAGAAGGTAGCGTGTATACGCTACCTCTAGGAAAATGAGTGCGTACGCACTACTTATAGGAAAATGAGTACGTACGTGCTAATAATCCCTAAAGGACCGCATACATGGTACCTATCAAAAAACATTTTTTTTAAAAACTGGGTCTTATTGTCCCATGAAAGCTACATTTTTATTTTCTTTCCTAAACCGTGAATGGGGTGCTAGATTTCTCCTCCAGACACTATGGATCAATGTTAGTTTTCGTTAATTTTTTTCTTTTTTTCCCATTTGTTCTATTTTTTTTTACGTTTTGAATATAATTTCATTAATTTTGATTAGGTTTTCTCATTTTTTGTTTCAAAAACTAGATTCTTCTAATCCACAATAAGAACAACCAAATGCACCTCTTGAAAACCCACAAGATACACCCCCAATTCTTCCTTTTGACCACACACCTGGAACACAGGAGCAATTAATTAATCAGTTAGGGAGAAATACATCTAAAATCAGTAGACTGATTGATGAATTGAAAACATCTGAACTTGAGCATCATCAATCCCTCGCCACTAGCCTAGAAACATTAGCTAGTGGTGCCATAGTTGTTTCCATACAAATTACCAAATGGGGAAACTTTAGGGATAGGTGTCATCAATTCTATGCTGATGGGTTATCGTATGAGGGAGTCAAAAAAAAAAATTAGTAAACAAGAAATATATTCCCTTTTCGTTGATCCTCAAACTAGTCATTCGTTACCTCTGCAAAGAGGTTTCCCATACATTGGTGTACCAATGTGCAGATGAAGAATCTTTTTTGGGTAGAGGTGGTGGATGGTCTTTGATGATCCACCTTGTAATAATTATGAGGTGCCATTGTATTTTTTCATAAAAGTATACCATGAGAGTTCCATTCTAGAGGTGGCGGCTCTGCCCAAGATAGACCTGGAGCTCGTAGGCGATTACCCACGGAGAGTCACCACCCCCTAGCACCCAAACCCAAGGTGCATCAGGTTGTCCCAGTAGAGTTGAAAGAGTCGATGGAGCTACAAACTCTTCAAGCAGCCACAATATTGACTAGTGCCATCATCCAGCATGGGACGTCATTAGCACACCCTATTATATTGGATGATGAGCCATTAGTTACTCCAGGTGGCGACAGAGAGCTCGTTTAGCATATGTGTGTTAGTTGCTTGGGGATATGCTTAGGATAGATAATGCCACCAGTGCAGATAGATCCACATATCATCCGTGCATGATTTGCGGGAGCAGATGTCAGGCCCGCATGACTGAGGATTTCGCACTATTAGATGAGTTGATGGACATGGTGTTTGCCCATCAGTGACAGACACAGGTGTATTGATTTGAATTCATAGAATTTTATTTATCAGTCACTTTAAATTTGTAATTACATAAATGAATTTTCATTTATACATCTATTTAAATTGAGATAAATAATATGCATTTCAGGATGCAGCAGCAGTATCCCATACTCCTCCCCCAGTTACTATAGCTGCAACTTCGATGCCTGAGGTATAAATTTTGTAATATGTTAAAATAGAATTGTACACTTTGAATTAAAAAAAATACAAGATATATTAACTATCTTTAATTCTTGGTCTAAGTTTTGGTTTGTAGGTGTTGACAGGGGACCAAATGTCCTAGATTGATGACATCACACTCTCAGCGATCGATTTTGTTCTACAAGGCTATATGGTATCTTATTTTGTACAACCCTTTTTATGTATTGTTTTGATGGAATATGCAAGTCATTTCATTTTAGATTTTTAAAATTATGATTAATATATTTTCTGTACTAATATCTTATGTTAATTTTGTTTTTTTCGGGTACCCCCCCCGCGTCTAGGGTTCGTCCTAAGAAAAAGAATTCCTCGAAGATGCCAAAACATGGGAAGAAGGTAATTGAACACATTTTTAGTTATACAATTATTTGAAAATGTTGAAATCAAGTATAAGTTGGGGTTTGTAGATTGATTAGTGTTTTCTGTCTATTTTACATGTACAACAGCCATTGAGCCATGTGGATTTGTTGAATGCGCCTTATTCACCCAGGGATCAAGAGAGGGTAGAGGTATGTATCTCTACTTTTATTTTCTTGATTTCATGATTATATACATGCATACATGTGAACTTGTGATATATTATAATCTTATAATATTTTCATACAAGAAATATCCATAGCTACTTCATCAATGGCGAACCCTCCTCCATGCACTAGAGAAGCATCTTAGGTTCTGGTACACTTTTGTTTGATATATTACATGAATTATTTTTAACCTACAATACTTATCATTATATTAATTGTATTTAATCTTTGAAATTTTTTTGTATAGGTAATCGCGATAGTTTCTCCATCGAAGGTGAGCCATCCTTAGTCCATTGGAGAAGCATCTCAGGCATGGGTATGTCATTGTTCTATATATTATAGCTTTTAAGTGATTTTGATATATTTATGTTAGTACATTTTATTAATTGTACATTTAATCTACAATAGACCCCTTCGTAGTACGGCCATAACGTGGATCCTTTTAAGTATGTCTTCAAGAAAACTCCTAAGAGTGACAAGGAGAGGAGAGCGAAGACATTAGCTCCTAGATTAGCGGATGAGGTAATCTACAATTCAATTGCAAAGGAATTATAGTTAAATGCATAGTTATGTCGTTAATTATGAACTATTTTCTACAAAATAATTCTAACTTGGCTTTTGAATTATGGTTTTGTAGCCATCTATAGAGCCGCGTATTGCATCGAAGAAGCTTGATTTTGATGATCCACCATAATATTAAGATCATATAGTGTTAGTTCTGGTCATAGAATGACCAATACATGTAGATATATTCTACATTTTTATTGTATATCGATTTGGACATGGCATATGCCATTTTTTTGTAATACTTGTATTGACTTGGCAGACATGCCTTTTTTTGATATATAAATGTTGATATTCGATCTAATAAATATGTACTAAGTTCATTATTTTGTATTCATTGTATTTTGTGGTTGTCCTTTTATAAATTTAATTGATCGTTTACTTATGTAATCAGCAATATGAATATAAACAACAAAAATATTTGATATAAAACATTGCAATTGTGGAATATGATTTGATAAAATTTCTAAAATGTTGAACTAACACTATTAAAACTCCTTGTATTTAGTTCATTATTGTGTATTTGTTGTATCTAGTGATTTCCCTTTTATTTGGTGGAGAGAGAGGGGGGAGGAAGGGAAGGTAGAGAGAGAGGTAGAGGGAGGGAGAGAGAGATGGAGAGGGAGAGGAAGAGAGAGAGAGAGAGAGTGGGAAGGAGGGAGAGAGGGAGAGAAGGAGGGGAGAGAGAGAGAGAGAGAGAGAGAGAGAGAGAGAGAGAGAGAGAGAGAAGGGGAAGGAGGGAGAGGGAGAGAGGGAGAGAGAGGGTGGGAGGGAGAGAGGTAGAGGGAGGGGGAGAGGGAGAGGAAGAGAGAGAGAGAGAGAGAGAGAGAGAGAGAGAGAGAGAGAGAGAGAGAGAGAGAGAGAGAGAGAGAGAGAGAGAGAGAGAGAGAGAGAGAGGGAAGGAGGGAGAGAAAGAGAGAAGCAAAGGAGTGGGGGGAGAGGAAGAGAGAGAGACCGTAACAACACCATATGAAGTCCTAAAGGGTCATTGGAGACCATATGACCCCTTAGGACACCATATGACCCCTAACGACACCATATGGTGTCCTAAGGGGTCACAGAACACCATATGACCCTTTAGGAAACAATATGACCTCTAATGACACCTAAGGGGTCATATTGCGGGCTAATAAAATGATATATTTTTTAAAGTTGTGAATAGAACACCATACAATAGAACATCAGTAATTTAGTTTTGATATAGCTCAGTTAGACCATTATCAACATAAGAGAGACTCCAAGCGAACAAACAACAAGGCTTCACTAAAAAGCAAGTGTAAGAGCTTGACCTACCCCAAAGAGTATTGCCTTTCTAAAAAATATAATGCTATTAAATTTATAAGGTTATAGGACTGATCTCAATTGTGACTATAGGAATATAAGATCAAGGGTAGGGAGAGGGCTTGTACTTTTCACCTCATGGGATGGTTCAAATTGACACCATGAGGTGAGATGAGAAGATGTGTACATTGAATGGACATATTAGAATTTAAAAATATTTTTATTTATGTAAGGTAGTGTTTTACAATAATAAAAGAATTAAAAATTCCTTTTGGATACTTGAGAAAGAAAGACCGATGTGACATGGTACCAATATCATGTCCCATGTGTAAAGGTCCATGTGATTGATGTGATGGGGAGTTGTTGAAAAAAATTAATCAAAGATTAAGTATGTATATATGATTAGGGGATTGATTAGCAGTAGATTAAGAAGAGAGATTAGGACAAGTGGGATAGTTGGAGACTAATACATGTGGAGAGAGAAAGTTAGTTTCTTATGTGAATTTATTTAATTCATTTTGGAAGAAAGTAAGATAAAAAGATAAGATTAAATAAACATTTCATTCATTACATGAATGTGATAAGACCAGATATATGTGATAAATAATTAAAGCAATTAATTACCTTATGATTTATGAGAAATAGAAGAAAATATATAGAATTAATTAAATAATAGTAAGATATCATTTAATTAATATAAATGACAAATAATTAAATAAAAAAAAGATAAATTGACCAAATGTGGTTAGTTTTAGGTATCTATATTTTTCCCCTGTTTGAGATCGAAACATGAAATAGTGTCACTTCAAAAAAGATTAGAGCATAAAAGTTGAAAGAAAATGGTTAAATTAGGGATGATGTCCTAGTCATTCAAAGGAGTGACTAGGAAGAAAGATGATTGGATTAAGCTAAAAGGAAATAAAACCATGATGAAAATCAGTTGAGAAATGAATTATGTTGATCTTCTCAATGCAACAATTTGTCCATGTATGGTAAATTGATCAAATATAGGAACTTTCAAGTGCCTACATTTTGTCACAGAGATGGTGTCATTAAGTAGCATCATATCAAATAATATTAAAAACATGTCACTTGAATGAAAATAGTTATATTAGAAAAGATGGGCCAGCCTAGTCACTCTAAAGACTAAATGGGGGAAAAGATGATGAGAGTGAGGATGAGGATGCCCCTTGTAAGGACACACAAGTTCAAGAGAACATTAGCTTACTTTCAAAATGGATGAGATGATGCATGAATGATATATGGATGAGCATAGAAAATGTGTTATGGATGTAGTGACCTAGGATTATGATATTGATGGTGATGGATGAAAATATCAAAATGATTTATTGATGGATTAAAAATTCTATATTATGGAAGATGAAATTAGATGATAATTGAATGATAAGGATATATGAAAAGGAAGATGAATGGAAGAAATGTGGTTTGAGATCAAGAAAAAGTTAAGGGGATAGAAGAAGCAATATGGGTAAAGATGGAATTGCACATGTGATAAATGATTAAGTGAAGATGAGGAAAATAGATGGGATCTATTTAGATGGGGGATAAATAATAGGATGAATGGATTAGAAACATGAAAGATAAATAGATGGAAAGGGGGGGATTTTAGAATAATATGATAATTTTCATGTACAAAGACCTTAATTTAGTTTAGCATGAGATATTATGCCCTGAGGTATGATGAAACAAGATGACTTCATATCACATGCATGTAGAATGACTCAACAAACAAGAAGGTTAGTCCAACATTTTAAAAAGTTACAAGAAACTTTGGTGGGCACAATGTTGGAAACCAAAAACAAAAGAAATTCCCCAATGTAACATAATAACACATGGATCCATTTTTGTGGTCATGGATAGATTCTTGAAGATGACACATTTTATTCGTATTAAGAATTCTAGTGGTGTTGTTCATTTGGCAGAGTTATTTTTTAGAGCATTTGTGAGACTATATGGTATACCAAAGAGTATAATTTCAGATTGAGACACAAAGTTTGTTGGGTACTTTTGGAGGACATTACATGGAAAAATTTGAAGACAGATTTGAAGTTCATTTCAACACACCATGCATAGACCAATGGGTGGACCAAAGTGGTGAATAGGAGTTTGAGTAACCTATTGAGATATAAACCCAAGGGAGGGGATTTTATTTTACCATAGGTAGAGTTTGCATACAATAATTCTATCAACAAGAGTACTAGTAAACCACCATACTATATTGTATATGGAATTAGCCTTAGAAATGTTTCAAAATTAAGTAGGATGGACAAAGGTGAAAATAGTAGTGTTGAAGCTTAGGAATTTGTAGAGCAGTTGAAGAATTTGTATAAAGTGAAAACCATATTAATAGGATGAATAGTTAGTACAAGGCTAAGACATTAGAAAAGGAGATATAAATAATTTCATATTGGAGAAGAAGTCATGGTTCATTTGAGGAAAGAGATAAGCATCATATGATAATTTCCATGTACAAAGACCTTAATTTAATTTAGCATTAGATATTATGCACTGAGGTATGATGAAACAAGATGACTTCATATCACATGCATGTAGAATGACTCAACAAACAAGAAGGTTAGTCCAACATTTTTAAAAGTTACAAGAAAATTTTGTGGACACAATGTTGGAAACCAAAGACAAAAGAAATTCCCCAATGTAACATAATAACACATGGATCCATTTTTGTGGTCATGGATAGATTCTTGAAGATGACACATTTTATTCCTAATAAGAAGGCTAGTGTTGTTGTTCATGTGGTAGAGTTACTTTTCAGAGAGTTGGTGAGACTATATGGTATACCAAACAGTATAATTTCAGATGAAGACAAAGTTTGTTGGGTACTTTTGGAAGACATTATGGAAAAAGTTGAAGATAGATTTGAAATTCATTTCAACACACCATGCATAGACCAATGGTCAGACCAAAGTGGTGAATAGGGGTTTGAGTAACCTATTGAAATATAAACCCCAAGGGAGGGGATTTTATTTTACCATAGGTAGAGTTTGCATACAATAATTCTATCAACAAGACTACTAGTAAACCACCATACTAGATTATATATGGAATTGGCCTTAGAAATGTTTCAAAACTAAGTAGGATGGACAAAGGTGAAAAAAGTACTATTGAAGCTGATGAATATTTAGAGCACTTGAAGAATTTGTATGAAGTGAAAACCATATTAATAGGATGAATATTTAATACAAGGCTAAGACATATTAGAAAAGGAGATATAAATAGTTTCATATTGGAGAAGAAGTCATGGTGCATTTGAGGAAAGAGATGCTTCCAATAGGGACGTATAATAAGTTAAAGATGAAATTTTTTTGTCATACAAAATCCTATAGAGGCATAATTTAGGAAATGTTTATGAGGTAGAATTACCAAGCAAACTGAACATTTCACTTGTCTTTAACATTTCAAATTTGATAATGTAGGCACCCAAAAATTACACCATGCTTGTGCACACTAACTTACTAACATTTATCCCTTAATCGATTAATTGATCAAGTGTCATTCTTCTAATTAAAATTTTCTATTTTTCTAATCATTTAAACCATTTCATCATTAATCATTCATTTCCAAACATTAATTGAATAGAATTTATTATTTGATTAGTTCAATCCTACTTTAATTAAATAACCTTTATTATTTAATTAAATTCAATTTAATTTTTCTCATAATTGAAAAAATTTCTTTAAATTATTTAATTAGCTAATTATTTCATCATAATAAAATAAATTTCTATTTATTTAATAAAATCTAAATGATCTTCTTCCAAAAATCAAGAGTGGAAACAAATCTTTATTTGTTTTTATTTAATTAATTTAAGTTCTAATTATCATCATCCAAATTCAATAATGGTAATAAATCAAGAAAGTGATATTAATAATTAAAATAAATTATTATCCAATTTAAATCAATTATTTTCTCATATTCTCCCAATTTTAAAAAATGGAAAGTATGTCATCATCTGCTTTATATGATTTTAAAAAGTCATTATCATATCTTCCTAAAAATTGAAAATAGAAGTAACTAGTCAAATTTTGATTTTCTTGATTTATATTCTTAGAAAATATCCCTATAATCTCAATTTAAAATTCGAAAAATGAGATATGCCCAGTCAAAAGTTGATTTATGACATCTTTTTGAATCCATCTTTTAGCTTTTTTCTAAGTTGTTTTTTTATTTATTTGTATGTAGCTTTTTTAATTGCATGTTGCTTTTCTTTGCTTGCATGTTTCTTTTTTTATTTTCATTCCAGTTTTCTTCGCTTGCATGTTGTTGTTTTTTTAATTTGCATGTAGCTTTTTCCATTGCATGTTGCTTTTCTTCACTTGCATGTTGCTTTTTTTTTTTTTTTCATGTAGCTTTTTTTATTGCATGTCACTTTTCTTTTCTTACATGTTTCTTTTTCTTGTAGCTTTTTATTTGCATGTTGCTTTTTTTGCCTATTACTTTTTTTAGGATTGCATGTTTCTATTTTTCTTTTTTCTTGCATGTTTTTTGTTTTTGTATATTGTTTTTCTAATTAAGCAAGTTTTATGTGTTACTAATCATTTTGTGCAGCACCTTGGCATTTGTTGGGAGAAGACAAACATTAAAACTATTGACATATTTATTGCAGGATGCGGCGAAAGACATATTTGAAACCATGTGCTTGTGATTTCTAGCTTAGTTGCACACTTCATTTTCTAAGGGATAAATGAACACCGTGTATGCCATGTTTATTTTTCATTTGCTTGCATGTTTTAACCTTAGATAGTTGGTCTACCTCTCGATTTTGCCTGGTACCTTGATAGGAATTGGTGAGAGGGAACGACCCAAAGTTGTGACAGAGCTAAGGCCAAGCCTCTTCCAAACCACTATAAATAACTGTGGCTGCAACAAAAGTTGTAAACAATAGGTGCTATGGTGTAGTGATAATTAAATTCGCTAGATCTACATCCACCTGAATGGATGACCGGACTAAGAACCTTTGTGTTTAGAGACCTAAAACCTTCTAGTCAGTGTACAAGAGGTTGGACCTCAGATGTGGTCTCATATTTTTACGACTCATAGTAGAGATTCAAAGTTCACCATGGGGAGTTTTCATGGGAAATGATGCTTAGCTACCCTAGACAAGTAAGTGTCCTGGAGTGGAGCCAGTGGGGTCAAGCATCTAAGTATCCACTTTGAGTAGGTGTAGCTGGGAAACCAAGTGAGATCCAATGACTATTGTCCTTGCCAGTCGTAGGATTTTTTATTGAAGGTGCATGGTTGTCTTGGGTCAAAGTCAAACAAACATCTGTCTTCTATGCTTTTGAAAGGTTGAATTAAAAACCATTCTCACAAGTGATCATAAACAACCTTGATTTTCAAAGAAAACAAATTTTCAACAAGTCCAAACAATTATCCAAACAAGATCAAAATAAAGTCCAAACAAAGGTCCAAATTTTGTCCAAGTATTCATCCAACATTTGAACATGGCTTTTCAAAACATTGGAAATGCTTGTTTCAACATGCGTGTCACTTAGGGATAGGTTTTGAATAGTCCAACTTAGGTCTTAGGAAATATTGTCATCTTCCTTCATTTTAATCCATTTCATGTGCAGTGTCCTCATTTAGCACTTAGGTTTAAAACCATTTTCCTAAGTCTTTATTGTATTATCATCACAAAATTCGGTCTTGTCATAGGTTGCACTTTGTATTTCCAAAGTCATTTGTCCTCACATATCCATATCACATTGGCATTATTATTTTATAGTCCAGACCCTAGTCTTGTCTTATCTTGATCTTGTGATACCATTTTATATCCCCAAGTCATAACACATCTTGACATCATTTTAATATCATATTTTGGGTTCATATCCCTAGGTCATTGTCATTATCATTGTCCTTTTGCATAATATTCTAAAAATTTGGTTTCACCAAACATGAAAAATCAAAACTTTAGATTAAACCCTAATTAATTCTTAGGGAGTCTTGACCTTGTCTAACATTTGTCATTTTGTCATCAACATCATTTTGTCAAACCTATCTTAGTGTCCAAGCATATAGGTGAGACATTGTCATTTTGTCCTTTGTCTTTTTAAGGTCTTGAAATTATTTCAATTTCTTAAGGGTCACAACTTCAGGGTTGCATTTTAACGTTTGTCCAAATCTTCAAAAACAACAAAAAAAACATAGATTGTAGTCTTGTCCTAGATTGCATGTTCATAACACAAAGTTGCACTTAGTTGCATAACATTTATCAAACCCCCAAGATTTCAAGGGTCCAAAGAAAGGTCACATTTATATTCCTTAAAATTACATTTAATTGCATATCATTGTCATTCCAAAAATTCAAAAGTCCAAAAAAAATTTAGTTGCATTCTCAATCACCTAGGTTTCATTCATTGCATACATCATTCCTAAATTCAAAAATCCCAAAAACATTGCATAGTGACATGTCTATTGAAACAAGATTCCAACCTCCTATGATGCAACAAATTTTGGCATATCAACTGATGATTAGTCAAATGAATAACATAATGAAATCAAGGTTTGATCCAAGTAAATCACAATTATATCCAACCCAACAACAAAGAAACATTGATCAAACTTTTTTGAATGATCACACATACTGACTCTCCTCACATAAATAGACACGATGAACAACTTCAAACAACAAACTCAAATTTGAACCAAATCCCAAGTCAGACTTCATTTGATCAAATTTCATTCAATCAAATCTTTAATCAACAACCAACTATACAACAAAAATGAATTATCCAACAACAACCAATGGTTCAACATATCCAACCAAAATAATCAATAACACAATTTCAACAATATGCTCACCCAAACACACAATGTTAAAAATTGGTTCAACCGACTGTCAAGTATCAACAACAAACTCAACAAACAAATAAATATCAACATCTACAATGAAAAATTAAAAAATAAAACTTGCAACTCACACCATACCAAATTTTGAACATGTCAAATCAATTCAACCAAAGCCCATTTTAAAATCAAAATGTAGCACCAAAACAAAACCAAATCACCTTCAAACGAGTCCAAAATCTGAACCCAATCATGTCAAAACTTCGCAAGGATTCAAATGTGTCTCCAAATAAAGGTGGCTCTATTACAAAGCTCTTAAGGAGAGTCCTAAGTGATTTTTGAGAAAGATCGAAATCATGCACTTATGTCTAGCAATGGCTCATCCCACCATAAGAAAATTGACTCTCTAGTGGCATCCATTCCTACACCTTTTGAAGCTTCACAAGAACCTCTCATATCATCTACTAAAGCTTCATAAGAGAAATTTCCACCATTACCTCCAAATGATACATCAAATAATGCATCCTCCCAAGGGTTGTCTACCATAGATGCTAATCAATATCTTTATACAAATCCCTTGTACTATTTGGAAATGCAAGATTTACTTCCATCATATGATTCTCTTTTAGAGAGTCCCATTCAAAGTCCATTTCCCTCATGTCAAAGAATTTATCCCTTTCCAAAATCCCCCATGCATATCCAAATTCCAACCCCATGTCAAGAGGATAATTTAGAGCATGAAGAAATGAGTCCTAAAGAAAATCAAGATCAAGATCCTAAAACTTAGGATCCCATCCAATTGTTGACCAAGATCCCATCTCCCTAGAAACTCGTTACGATTCCCTTATTCTTGTCCATCCTATCCAAAGTCCTATTGACATTCCACCTCCTAAGAAAGATCAAGATATCCTAGTCCATCCTATTCGAAATGACCCCCTTCCATTTTATGAAGAAAATGTTCTTTCAAATCCCATTGACATTCCACGTCCTAAGAAAGATCAAGACATCTTTCCCAATGATTATGTTGAAATCCAAGAGCAAAGAACCTTTAAAGAGGAATCCAATGATCTTCCTCCTTGTCAAGATCAAATTATCCATTTAAATCCCGCACAAGATCCCTTTTTTACTCCATCTCATTATCCCACTCCTACATATCCACTCCAAGATCTCATTTATTTTGATGATCCCATTATTCCCCCCATTCCTTCTCATGAAGAGTTCGTCATTGATTCTAATCCCCCTCATGAAGATAACATTTTGGAGGAAGATGTTCATGAATAATCCACTTTGGTCCAATCTGATCCACTTCACAATCTCATTATTTTCATCCTATCATATCCACCTCATAATGGACTTGTGTCTTTTTCCCAAAGAAAAGAGTATCCTACAGGCCAAAATATTTTTAAAGACAAAGGAGTAGACCTTCACAAGCAAGAACTCCTCCATGTTAAATAAAGTCTTAATCATCATGGCATCAATGACATTCCTCAAGACATTGGTACCCTTGCTAAATCCAACATCCATCAAAAATCCAAACATATCCCTTCTCCTTCATCCCTTCCATCTATCTTAGGTCTTTATGTCCCTTCGTCCTCTATGAAAGGTCAGCAAAAGAACACATCCTTTAGTAACTTTCATCTATCCAAAAGACCTCCATTTCATTCCTATCCATTCATACATTCCTTTCCCCCTCCAATAAATTTGGATGCCAATCATAAAATTCACAAGACCAACAATCCACATGTATTCAAGGATCAACATGTCCAATATAATCGACATGTCAAAATAAAGAACAATATGATCTATAAAAAAAGGAAATATCCAAAAGGCCATACAGGGCCATTGAGAGAAAGAAAGGAAATTAAAAATCTATATGGGTTCTGAAATTCCTTATGCAAGCAATGTACTCCAAGGAACTACAAAACAAAGAAACATCAAAAACCATGTGGATTCCCAACAAGCTCCTTGAAGCACAAAAATAAAAACCCAGATTGGAATTTTAAATTGATATTCCTCCATCTAAACTTTCCAATTCTATTCCTTCATCACCTTCTTCATCCATTTTGGGCCCTTATGTCACAAAATCCATAGCCTTCCCTTCATCAAAATCTCAATATCCAAAATCCATTTTTCCTCCATCTGTCCATCACCCCTCAAGGTGTGTACCCATGTCGATCTTGCCAACATTTCTATCCACTCAAACACAATTCTTCCAATACCCTATCCATTATCCACTACATATTTTGCATCCTTCCATCCCTTTGATCTCATCCTTTGCATAAATCCTTGCCTTAGTTTCACCTCATTTTCCATGTCCTTATCCTACCAACGTCTTTGAGCATACTTTTAAAGGTCATGGTCAATTTTTTTCAAGGCTACTATCCAAACAAAAAGATGCTTAGGTCTTTCTTCCATCCCCTATCATGTGTCCATTTTCAGCTAAAATGTCAAAACCCCCAAACAAAAATAACAAAAAAAAAGGAAAAAGACAAAGAAAATGAAATTCGTCCATTGGTGAAAACCTGGCAAGTAGGCACCTTGGGAAAGTACCATTGTGAAAACCTAGCAAATAGGCATCATGCGTAATTTATGAACTTCTTGCACACCACACCCGGGGGCAGGTTTCCTCCTTCATATCCTATTCCTCTTCATTATCCTATCATACCCTTTCATTCTCCTCCATTATCCTATCATCCCTCATGTCCATATTCCATTTTCCACCTTTAATCTTGATAAGGCTGATGAACTTTATGAACACCATATATCCTATTCACAACTTTCAGTCTATCATAGCTTTTGGTCTTTATCCATTTTCTTATTACAACCTTTCGTCCATATTCCTTGTCTTATTACAACCTTTCGTTGATATTTCTTGGCTTAGTGCAACCCATCCTATCACTTAGCCTATCACAACGTTCAATTCATATGAATTATCCATTTTTTATCTTGCTTGTCCCATCCATATCCTATCATTGTCCAGTCCAAGTGCATCCCTTGATCTTGATAAAAAAATAAGGAGGTAAAAATGAAAAACATGGTTTAAATAAACTCTTGATATGTCCCTCGTGACCTTCCATTACTCTTACATTATCACATTCAATCCCTTATCCCATCATACACTTGTCCTTATGAATTGAATCTAATTTGTCTCCATACCAAATGGCCTCTATCAAGTCCCTCTATCCACCCACATTTTAGCAAGCTTATTTGTCTATCTGTCATATTCCTTGCCTTGCTAGACATTGGGGATAAAATCCAGAAAAATCAAATAAAGTCCTGAAAAAATCACTAAACATTTGAAAAATATCCTAAAATAATCCAAAAACATTCAAAAAATATCCTGAAATAATCCAAAAACATAAAAAATGTCCTGAAATAATTAAAAAACATTCATTAAATGTCTTGAAAAAAACCCTAAAATCAAATATATTAAAAAACTCTAAAAATTGGAAAATATTAAAAATCCAAATACAATCACTGTCATTTCATTTCAGCAATAAACAGTCCCCTTTTCACATAGATGGACATCTATGTGGACATCACACAGAAAACACATAAAACATTGCGCTTTGCAAATCATGCATCAACAAACAAACTATTCAACCAACCAAGCATTCAAATTGGTCAACTTGTCTTATCAATCAATCAAAATCAATATCATCAGTCCTTGTCAACATTATCATGGGTCTTATATAGGGTGTGGTATACTTGAAACTATACTGTGTCCTGTCTTAAATGGGGTATTGCATTCCCTGAAACCATACAACGTGATCATCCTATCATCAAATAAACATTATCACTTTTGACAACAAGATCAAAATGGTGCTTGACTTGTTTGAATTTATGAATCTTATTTTTCATTGAACTATCTTCGATCATGTTCCTATGTTACTCGATGATGTCACTAAGTGATTTAGAGTGGTTGATGTGGCTCATGGTCTTTCTTGTTTTTGGTTTTGTTTGTGGAGTCTTTCATAAAATTCTAGGGAAAACACACTCACGTCTTAGGATCTTTTGAACCATTCCTTGTTTGCAATGTGTCTGTTTTACGCAAAGTGATCGCACTATTGCCCTAGCCTTCATTGCCATGGTGCACTGCATCTATTTTTCCATATCAAATAAAGGATTTCACCTACTAGTTGCATTTGTGAAAGCAATATTTTTTCTTGTCACTGACTCTTCTCCATCTAATTTCCTCTAACTAATATTTCTTCTTTCAATCATTGCAGTCATCTTGGTCTAGTCATGGTATTATTTTCGATAAATTGGCCTCTTTTCTAAAAAAATTCGGCCAATTCCTCGAGGGGGCATCATATATGGGGTATATTTCTTGATTATTCTTTGAAACAATGCTCATAATAGCATTGTCTCAAAGAGGGGCAACTGTAGCCACCCAAAAATTGAACTATGCTTGTGCACACTAAATTACTAACATTTCCGCCTTAATCGATTAATTCATCAAGTGTCATTCTTCTAATTCAAATTTTCTATTCTTCTAATCATTTCATCATTAATCATTCATTTCCAAAAATTAATTGAATAATCTTTATTATTTTATTAGTTCAATCCTAATTTAATTAAATAACCTTTATTATTTAATTAAATCCAATTTCATTTTTCTCATAATTGAATAATTACGTTAAATTGTTTAATTAGCCAATTATTTCAGCATAATTAAATATTTATTTATTTATTTAATAAAATCTAAATGATCTTCTTCCAAAAATCAAGAATGGAAACAAATCTTTATTTGTTTTTATTTAATTAATTTAATTTCTAATTATCATCATCCAAATTCAAAAATGACAATAAATAAAGAAAATTATTTTAACAATTAAAATAAATCAGTATCCAATTTAAATCAATTATTTTCTCATATTCTCGCAATTTTAAAAAATGGATAGTATGTCATCATCTGCTTTATAGGATTTTCAAAAATCATTATCATATATTCCTAAAAAATTGAAAATAGAAGTAGCGAGTCAAATTTTGATTTTCTTGATTTATTTTCTTGGAAAATATCTCTTTAATCTCAATTTAAATTTAAAAAAATGAGATATGCCTAGTCAAAAGTTTATTTATGCCATCTTTTTGAATCCATCTTGATTCTCCAATCTTGTCCTCAATCTTCTATAAATTTATCAATCTTTTCTCATGAGAATGAACCACATTTCAACTATCCTTATGTTGTCAACTTTAATTCATCTTACTTGTAAGACTCTTGCTTTGTAGGTCAGATCAACATCAAATTTGAAGGAGAATGAAGAACAATGGAGGAACAATGAAGGGGATACATGCTTTAGTTTGCATTTTATTTTGGTATTTCATCTTCATACCTTTATTGAATGTATTAGGATTAATTTCTTAGCACTTTATGTTTCGTGGTTTATAATCTAATGCTTTGATGTATTCCAAATTCCTAGTTATAGATAAAATATCACTTGTGTCACACTTTTATAAAGCAAATGGTCAATACTAATTCAACCTTTTAAATTAAATCAATAGAAAATGAAATATTTGTTCTAAATATTGAAATTATGTAAACTAATAAAATATATAATTTTTTGTGTATTTTATGTTTGTAATTTTTCAAAAAAATTTAAAAATTATTTGAATATACTTTCTTATAAAGTAAACACTGTAATTTAGTTGTTGATAAAATGCTCAAATTGAAGTTACACGAGGCATCACACTTTATATAGTAAAATTTACCTTTTTTCTTCAATTCTTTTGTGTATATTGGTAACTAGAAACTTTAGTGAAAAATATATTTTTAACTATTTTTTATGTATATATATTTTTCAGTTAATTTGAAAAGTTGCATGTACTTAAATATAAATTTCCATTTGGTGTTACATTTTTTCTTGATTATCTATCCAAATTTAAAACTAATTATATCATCTTGATAAAGACTCTTTTCTCTAGTTCAATTTTTTTTCAAATTTTTTTAAACAAAATTTAAGTATGTTTCTTTTACAAGATAATTAACCTTATATTTTAGTGCCGATGAGCTACTTTCAAATATATATATATATATAAAACATAAAAACTAATTAAAATATTAAAAGATATATATTATGGAAAATTCACTTATAGATCTATAAAAGGGTTTTTTAACATTTAAAAAAACAATTATTTATAAGACTAGGAGTTATGGCCCATATATAATATAGCTATAATGAATCTCTATGGACCATATGCTTGACTAAAACTAGCATACCTATAGTTTATAAATAAAATTGATGTAGAAGACGCCAAGTGATATCAAATTTAAAAAATATTTACTTTAGCACAGATTAATTAATTTCACATGGTTAATATTTATTAGAATTTAGTCTATTTTAGAATACGAAATGGTTTGGATGAAAAAAAAAAAAAGTTTCTCTGAAATCTAGATTCAAAAATATTTTTTTAAATTAGAAGCTTCTTTTAATCTAGATTTAAAAATATTATTTTAAGAGCCTTATCTTAGAATATGAAATGATTTGCATGCAAAAAATAAATAAATACATGGAAGTTTCTTTTAAATCGAAATTTAAAATCATATTTTTTAAAATTAGAAGTTCAATAAATAATAATAATAATAATAGAAAGTTGTTTTTTAATTTAGATTTTACTCTCAAACTTATTTTTAAATTTTCTGTTGTTAGTCATTATTATAAATAATAATAATAATAATAATAATAATAATAATAATAATAGAAAGTTTCCTTTTAATTTAGATTTTAGTCTTTAATTTTATTTTTTTTAATTTCTAATCATTAAAATTACACGAAAAAATGGGTGGGTGTCACTATAGGGTTACGCTTCTCAGTATAATTAATTTTTAGCTAGAATTACTTAAATTCACTTGTACTGATTAGTTAGCCTAAATGTGAAACAATTATGTGCTTTTACCACATGAAGCTAGTATTGAAGATGAAATAATAGAAGCATAGCAGAATATTGTAGCAACTAATTTAAAGGAGGATATATAAGACATCTTGGATAGACGTGTTGGTAGAAGTACAAGAAAAAATGAATATGAGAGTATTTGGTCAAGTGGAAAGGAAGGCTTGTTGAAGATTCATTATCGTTGTCTAAAGAAAAGTTTGTCTACCTTCATTTTCATCTAAACACCTGAGATGTGACAAGGTCTCTTCTTAAATTACTTCAAGTGTCTAATATAGCAGCATTCAAGGTGTAGGAGCAATCCTGCATGAACTAAAAAGAATTATTCTATTTTCCTTTGGTTTTGTGTTTATTATTTAATTTTCTTGGAGCCCGTTAGGTTGCTTGCACTATATATGACATATATAAATCTTTAAATGGCCAAAAAATAGTCACGTGTTATTTTTAGGACTTTTTCTCATTTTTAGTTGTATGGACATGTAAATTGGTCCCAAGGACCAATATTAAAAAAAAAGATGATTGGTGAAAGAATCATCTTAATATCTTGTATGGTTTGAAAGATATCATTTGAAGCTTTCATCCCGGGTAATTTATCCAATAAAGCTTAAAACTCAAAATTTTAAACGTAAGAGGCCTTAAAAAGGTTTGAAAACCAAACACATAGATATCTGATGTATTTTTTTGTTGTAGATCTCTTTGTGAACTTTCCAATTATATGTTACAATAGTGAATTGTACACCCAAGTCAAATGTTATGGCTCCTAAAAGTTGTGCCACCAAAACTCAAGTTTCAATGAAATTCCACCTGGGCAAAAAAAATGAAACGATAGACCATTGAGCACCAAAAGAAGAAAAGTTACACTTTCTAGAACATTCTAAGGAGGGTATAAGTGCTATATGAATGGGTGAATGAGGGTTACAGATGATAGATCTTATAGTGTAGATTGTGGATCTGGCTTGCATATTTATGTAATAAGAAAGCCCATGTGGTTATAGCATGTTATTTTCTAAATGTTTTAATTTAATTTCATTGAGATAATAGAAAACATGTGATTCTTTCTTTCCTTTTATGGTTGTTTCTCTATTGTTGTTGTGTGTTTGAGTTTATAAGGGGAGTACCCTTCATTAAAATGGATGTTGTATGATGTATAGATGAAGTGATTTTGGGAGAATATAAGAATTCTTTGACTATGTGTGTTGGGTTATTGGAGGAGGAAGCCTCTTTTATAGATATCATCTTACAAATAAAGGTTTTGGATTAAGAGGTGGGATTATGGATGGCTATGATCACATTAAAGAGAGAGACTTAATAGGATTTGAGGTTAGGTAGAGGTGAAGCGAGGAGATTAAGAGGTGAATTGACTTTGGAGAAAGCATAAAGTGAATGAAGAGATGGTTAACACTTGTCACATGTCTATGAATTAAGATTATGATCTATGTGAACAAGTTGGAGGGCTACGATTAAAAGTTGAAAAAGGTAATATTATGATAAAATAATTAAATAAATAATACATATTTTTTTAATTAAAAGATAATTTTAGGTGTCTACAATATGTTAAAATAATCTGTTCAAAATGCACTACAAAATTAAATTAGAAATCACATTGAAATACAAATATCACTTACAAGATTTTGAAAAGCTTAAAGTTAGAATATTTTTACAAGAAGTATGATCTCCCTGATTCGTATAAGAGGACCTACAATATGATTAAAAAAACATGCGCTACCTTCAATCTCCCCAGAAACACTCATGTAGACGCTCATAGATACCTCTCATTCCTATGGAAGGATGGCTCCACCCTCCCCAAGATCAAAGCCAAATCTATTTATAACTTGCTCAACCATGACAGCTTGGTGATTGATCATATTAGTACTCTGGGTATGTTGACCATAACTCCTATGCATGGCAAAAAACCTTTAAGAAGATTTGGAGATCTCCCATCCCCCCTAAGATCAAATGCTTTAGGTCGCAACTCATACTAGATAGACTCCCTATTAGGAATAAGTCGGCTGCATACGACCTATGCTCTGTTTGCAGGAAGCTCGAGACTGCACAACACATTTTCTTTTACTACCCTTTTGCTAGAGAAATTTGGTTACTGTTTGGAATTTTTATCACTGAACATGTCTGTACTCTTGATATAATTACTAGTTTTATTCATGGGGTTAAGAAGGATGCTAACTTATTCTGGCAAATTCTATCTTCCTTCATACTTTGGTTTATTTGGAAACTTAGGAATGAGGAGAAGTTTCAAGGCAATGAAAGTGAACTTACTGGTTTTTTTTTAAAACTCACACATTACAAAATTGTTGTGCATATATGCTTTCTGATGAACGTTGAGAGGAACAAACTGGTGCGGTTCCTCAAAAATGGCAGAGCAACCATGTTTATCTATGAAATGCAAGATGGTTATGAATGGGCCAGGATCGCAGAGAACCAAACCACCTTTGATGATGCAGTAAAGAAACTGATCAAGGAACTCCAAGATACCAGGCCTCCTCCCTTCAACAAGATATAGATGTGCTCCCAAATCTTGGAGAGGAAGAAGGTGGTCTGGATGGAAGGAACACAAGGCTGGAGGACCAGGATGAGGTTCTGCAGTAGTGCCTTATGATAGTAACTTAGTTTTTGTACTCTTCAGCGTCTCCCTTTTTTGTTGTGGTTAGTAGGTGACTGTATATGCTACTTGCTTAGTCTCTCTGGTTTCACTGTTTGGTGGTTGATGCTCTGCCTCCCATAACCTCTTTTGTATAAACTCTCCGATTATCGGTCTCTCGATTTCTAATACAAAAAATTATATTTTTACATATTATTTTCTAGTGATATCTAGGCACAATAAAGCAAACACCCTCCTAATCTTCACATTTTGGGATTAAGGTGCCTCAATCTTAGAGTCCTAACATGTTGATTATTTAATTATTTATTGCACCCACTTTGGAAGTCCTAAGATTTAGCAGATTAGTATTAAAGATTCCTATGTTGGGATTACAAGAGTTTCTTTTATTTACTATGATGATTACTTGTTTGGTGGAAGAGTCCTGGAGGAGATTATTTTTTGGCAGCTGGTATTTATGATGGAATTCACTTTTGACAAGTATGTGAGGTAGGTGTTGTGTATGGCAAGATGACTATCATGAATGAGTTATGAATTAGTGGTCTAAAAATTGCTATGTGCAACATATCATGAAAATGACAACTTACTGATTTTTACATGAGTTACCTTTTAAACGTATGGTTGGTTTAACTATAGATACTTTCTATAAATATGTGTTTGAAATAGTTTGGCTGGTTGGAGTTCTTTATCTTACATAGAACCATACTGGTCATATCTTCTTGAGTAGGTATAGAAAAGAAAGTAAAAATGCAGATATTCGTGAAGACTCTGAGAGGAAAAACTATCACCCTTGAGGTCGAGAGCAGTGATTCCATCGACAATGTCAAGGCAAAAATTCAAGTGGGTGGAATTTTTGGTGCACATTTATTGGATTGAGGTTTCTCAATTTCCTTCCTTTCGCTTATTGGGATTTGAGTGATAAATTTTTTTTCTTTGAATGGTTTGAGTTCGATTTTTCTGTGTGGGCTCTGTATCATAATTAACGAATTTCAGCTTTCTGTCAGAATTATTATGTTACAATTACAATTAATAATATTTTAGCTGTTTTCAATTGTAGCTTATGCCGATCTCTTATCGAAAATGTGTTTTTTATTAAAAGATTTTATATGTTGAGTGCTGTCTCTTAGTTATATTTTTCTGCTTTTCAATGTAATTTTTTATATAGTTTTTTCAGGGTTTGTTATAATCTTTTTTGGGTGCGTTTCCGTTGTGTCAGCCTTTGCTTTTATCTTTTTGGTGAATATCGAGGCGAGCTTTGCCTGTTCCCCTGGGGCCTGTACGATGTAGAATTATTTAAATTTTGGTTATTTGACCTTTACTGTGAGTTGAGTTATTTTTTTCAAAGTTCGTTTGAACTTTTTTGCAAAGGCTGATCTGGGTGAATTATTTTTAATGGATTGAGAGGTTTAAATGAGTTGGGCTTGCAATGGATTGTGTTGTTCCAGGACAAGGAGGGTATCCCACCAAATCAGCAGCGGTTGATATTTGCTGGGAAGCAGTTGCAAGATGGACGAACTCTTGCGTATTATATTATCCAGAAGCAATCAACGCTGCATTTGGTGTTGAGGTTAAGAGGAGGGCTTTCCATCAAGGTGAAAACCCTTACTGGAAAAGAGGTAGAGATTGATATCGAACCCACTGATACCATCGAGCGGATCAAAGACCTGGTCGAGGAAAGGGAAGGAATACCACCCCTACAGCAAAGGTAGAAAGTTACTCAAAATTTTGTTGAGATTTTATTCTAATCTTAGTTTGTTAGGTTTCTTTAATGTCTTGGTATAAAGATCTGTGGTATTCTTAGAGTTGTTTGAAATCAAATCTCTGCAGTGATTTTTTCAGTCACAGTGCAACAATTTTTATTTTTTTCTTTCTAACAAGAAAGATTCATAAATCCACAAATTTATGGCTTACCCAACCCCAAAACCATAAAAGATGTATCCATCATCATATAGTTTCAGTCTTCCTGGTAACTGCAGCTTTTCAAATGAGTTTCCATTTCATGTATTTAGAGAATGGAAAGAGGTAAGACATATATTTTTGAATCTGCATTACCAACTACATGTGGTAAAGTGTTGAAAGAACAAAATACTATTCTTGATTTCCATGATGAATATTGTCTTGCAGGATCGTCTATATGGGAAAACAAATGCATGATGAGAAAACAGCTAAAGATTATGGTGTTGTGGGAGGTTCTGTTCTCCATCTTATTCTTGCGTTGCGCGGCGGATGGTAATAAATTTCTTTAGAGCTAGACATACAGAGGATTTGAGATATGATAGGTTCGCTAAGGGGTAGTAGGTAAAAAATTTGTTTAGAGCTAAGCACCAGTGATAGTAGTCATTCTTCCATATGCAGCTGTCATGATGTCGTCAGGCTGTTCGTCTTCCTGTTATTTGTTGAAACGGAGCAAAATATGAATAAAGCATTATGCCATTTTGCTCCAATGACTTTATCCTGTTAACAATCTTATATCTACATACTTTCCATCTAGATGTTTGATTTCCATATGTGCTCGACAATGACGCAATTAATGAAAATGAATACAGACATTCATTTTGTTCTAAATGTTGTTTTAATGTTGTAGTTGTGTACAATATGCTGCAATGTAGTAATGGTGTTAAACAGTTAAATAAAAACATGCGGAGAATTATGCAATATGTTGTTATGTACGTCTGTAGCCATGTTAATTTCACGTTGAATTGTAAGTATGGATCATATAATCTCATGACCAAATGAATCCAGACCAAATACGATATACACTGAATGGATGTGCAGTTAATAGGAAATTTGTACTGTTTTGGCATTAATATCCATTGATGAAGGTCTTGGACAGAAACTTTAATCGCATGGCACGAGATGTTATTCATATTTTAGAGTTACAATACTTAGAAAGTTAATGATCTGTTTTATTTAGTTCTTCACAGAAACACTCAATGGAGCTGCACTTAATAAGAACTTTCTACTGTTTTGGCGTTCGAGTCCATTGATGAAGTTCTTGGACAGAAACATTATTTTCTCTATCCTTCGAACAGTTTTTTAATATAGAAAGACTGCAATGATTGGACAAGCTGTTATTCACATTTCACACTTACAATAATTAGAAAGTTTACTTATCTCAACTAGAGATCTATTTTTTAAGTTCTTAATAGAAGCACTTAATGTAGCTGGCACTTGATAGCAAATTTGTACTGTTTTGACATTAGTATCCATTGATGAAAGTCTTGGACAGAAACATTACTTGTTCTATCCTTCGAATTTTTTTAAATATAGAAAGAATGCATCGGATTACACAAGATATTTTTCATTAGATTAGCAGAGAGACGGCCTTGAACCAAAGGAAACATTACAAAATTAAATCACAAAGCAGCCAACCGAACACCACAAAAGGTCCCCCTTCAAACATAATCAAACAACTTCATAACCCTATATCTTTTTCTACACATTCTAACTATCTTCCAGCTATCGAACAAAACAACTCCGGTATACCTATTAGCAGTAACCCTAAAACCAACATCTTTAGTGTTCATATCATCAGTAAGCATAGAATTAAAAGTCTTAACATAACCGTAAAACTTCAAGTCTATCTTAATGGGTACGTAGATCCACTAAATCCACCAAGAACATAACATAATCAACAAAAACAAAAAGAAGGAAATGAAAAAAGGAACGACTACTCTTTCTTGAGCAGGTTCCTATCCATTTTGAGTCTTTCCAGGTTGTGGTCCCAAGTGTCATCGTGGTCCGCTTCCACTTCCTCATCCTGCTCCTTCGCTCCCTGTTTAGCCATTATCTTTTTATTTTTCTCAATTTTGCCATACCTAGACACTATTCCTAGAACCATCAGTGATGCAATAGAGATTATTAACAGCGTCACACAGTCTTTGGATTTTTCTGTCCTGCTCTTCATTTTTTTGTTCCAAGGTAGACATTTTCTCTCTTAGGTCATATAGATGCATTTCCATGTGTGAAGCAGGGGAACATGAAACCATATCCTCATCCTCTGGCATATTTGGATGGACAAGGCTTTTGATCGAGGAGTCAGGTTCACTTTACATTTTGTTTCTCTCATCCTCATCTTCCTCTTCTTCTTCTTCCATTTCTTCATTAGGGTTTTCTTCAGGCTCATCCTCTTCGACTTGAAAGTCCTCATCATTTGAAATATCTTTCGAATCTTCTTCTTCCTCCAGGTCATAGAGTTTCTCCAAATTGGCCTTAGCAGGTTTTTCCTCTCCCTTATTAATTTCTCTCCTTTCTTTGGCACATAGTCTAGCCAACCTTCTCTCACCCGAACTACTCTCAATCTTCTCCTGCTTAGCTGGTTTTTCCCCTTCCTCTTTGGAATTGTGCAGGTCCAAGTCTATTGTTATACTTTTCCTAGTCGACTCACTACTAGTTTTCTTTGCGTTTTTTCAACATTTTTTTAGGGGTTTCGTTCTTCCTTTTGTTAGGATTAACACCGAGCAGAGCCAACTCAAGGAAATTTTTTTTTAAAACAGTCACAAATTATTTAGCTATAGATTTTATAGAGATAGAAGAGATGTGAGATTCATGGGTTTTGGCATCCACAAGCAGCATTTTGGGGGGTTTTCTAGAAATTTTCTTAGAGCTACCTTCACTACTAGATGCAGTGGCAAGACAACTAATGGTGGGGGAGTGATCCACCACAAATTTATACAACTAATATATTAGGCCTTGGTAGAGTGGGGGATTAGCCCCATTTTGGATGCACGTTTGTAAAGACGAGAATAGGAAAAATGACATATTAGTTCTCTCATGGTGCCTAATGTGGTTCAGGATAAGGGAATGATACCCATGCATAGTAGGGTATCTACCTTCTAAGGTAAAATATTTGATAAAGAAAAGAGGTCATACACATTCTGGAAAGGCGCAAGAATCTCCCCTTTTTGGAAGAAACGCTTCATGAAAACCTTATAATTTGCCAAGATTTTCCTTTCCACTCTTTCCCCGTCATTCGAAAGGTCGGTTACCTCTTCACTATACTCTGGCGTCACAGTAAAAGAAATTCTTCCAACCGTGACCATGCCATTCTGCTAGGAGTTGCACAATCTAGCAAAAAGTTCCTTGTTGTAACCTTTTAACGCCAAGCAGAAGGGGGTAAAGCTAGCCTCTTGCAACACGTCCTAGATTTCCTTATTGTCAAGCAGACCCTTACAATTTCTAGGCTCAGTGTGTTTGAGAGGCGCCCCATTTTGGATATTGTATGAAGAGTGTACACCAAAATTCTATGAAAGCGACTGGGTAAACAACTAAGTTTCTGCACTTTAGAGTTTCTTCTTCAAGAAATTCTTTTAATCATGTCTTTTCTAACTTTTCTTTCTTTAATTTCCTTACATGTGTGGTGCCATTTGAAATCATTTCTCATAAAGGTAGCTCAAAAATCTAGGACTTCGCTAGTCTTTCTACTTAAGACTCTATCTCTCTGAATCCATATGCCATCAATATACTTCACTTTCGTACTAGCCTCGAGAGAGAACCCATATTTTATCAACCACATACACTGTCTAGTTGGAGAGAGAACCCGAGAGACAAGGATGCCAAGTCATCTTCACCGTACACATCTTAACGTAGGGGCCCACCATACTTTTTAAATTTTGAAAAATGTCGGTCGTCAAAAGATAATTCAAAACTTTGGTGAATAGGATCTTTGGTTACATATTCTTAGCAAAAAACTGAAATCACTTCCTTATTTCCCACACAAGGCTTTCTTTTAGCTCTCTAGACTTATTTTCAAATTTGAAAACATGCTAGTCGAGATGGCCCAGGCTTTGATTAGCAATTAGGTCCATCGTTCGATTTCCCTCCCTATAGACATGGCGAGTCTTAATTTTTATCAAATGACAACATGATTCTTTTACATTTGTTTATCATTCCTCTGATTTTCCATGACAGGGAGATAGAACTATTAAGATAGTCAATGATTAATTTGGAGTTGCCTTCGAGGATGACACATTTCTGCATGATAATTTGCAGCCTTAAGAGTCCCATCCAAGCCACAGAGGCTTCAACATTGTTGTTGGTAGGAATGCCTAAATTGGAGAAATATCCCTCTAACATATTACCATTGTGAGCTCTAATCAAACCACCTACCCCTGAAACACCAAGTTTACCTCTAGAATAGACGTCAAAGTTTAACATTTAATCTAGCCCAGTTTAGGAGGTAGCCGAATGCAGTTCTTTAATAGTAACATTTCTTTCAGTTTAGCTCAAAAAAATTATGTCGAATTCCCTAGACCTGTCTTAGTTAGAGGTCCAAGAGGGATGGGATAGATTTGGATGAGCCAGGGGGTTCATCATTAACATTTTCCTTAATTTTCTATGTTATAATGATGGCGAGAGTCTTGCTGCTTCTCTAAAGACCCTATTGTTCTGCTCCTTCCATATGTTCTAGGCCAGGAAAGGGGGGTTTTGGTGCTAGATGCTTTTCACCACCAGATGAGAGTACAAAGATAAATCCCACAATTATATGAAATCTTTCATAGTTCTAGGTTGAGTCTAGCTAGTTTTCATTTTTTTCAAAACCTCTACCCTAATCTCTTGGGCATAAGTACAGTGTAAGAATATGTGCTCAATGCTTTCCATTTCCTTTTGGTATAGCTCGCATCTATTAACAAAAGAGAACATGTGTCTATTCAGATTATCAATAGTTAGGATCCTTCCATGAGTCATAGCCCACCATAAACAATTGATTTTATGGATAAGGCCCTTAATCTAGACATCTTTCTAGTTGAAATCATCATCAATTTCTTCCTCCATGTTTTGGTCAGCCTATTGGACCGTGAAAGTCCCCGATGCATTATAATTCCATATCAACTCATCCTCCACATGAGGAGAGTAGAGAGAGAAATTAGGCAAAAGAGTAGAGAGTTCAAAAACCTCGAGAAGAAGCTAATTTTTTATGGTAGGATGAACATCCAAACATGTGGAAATAATTCTATTCAAATATTTCCAAGAAGAATGATCCTTCTTCCAAGTAGTGTAATCATGGACATTCTTCCCATGGTGACTGCTAAAGAATTGATTGATATTTTTGAGTTGAGTGAGGTGGTTTAGGTCCAGACTATGCAACTAAGTGTCCTTCCAGAAGGTAGTCATTTTACCATTCCCTATTATCATCTTACCATTTCTTTTAATGTCAGTTATGGTTTTAGCCACATTATTCCAAATAGTTGAACCAAAAAGGAGATTCGTTTGATTAAAAAAACTTGTCTAAGATCTGATTTGGGAAGTATTTAGCTTTCATGATGCCTGTCCAATCTTTTTTCTCTTTAGTTAACTGCCAGCCAATTTTAAGCAGTCACCAGTGAGGAGGGACCTCAAGCAAATTAGTCCAGATTGGTCAGAAAGAGTAAACACAATAGCAACACACATATATGATGCACGAAATATAGAAAAGATAGCTTTTATTGCATAAAATTTGATTACATCCAATTGGTGACGACTGGATTACAACATACTAGCAAACAGGCCTAGTAGAATATCTCACAACTAGGACCTTCAATTGAGAGATCTATCTTCTATCCATAGTCTACCTAACTAATACTATGATAGATTCTAATTGATTCTAGTTTAAAGCATGATTATATATATATATATATATATATAGAAAATTAGTCCAGATTGGTCAGAAAGAGTAAACACAATAGCAACACACATATATGATGCAGGAAATATAGAAAAGATAGCTTTTATTGCATAAAATTTGATTACATCCAATTGGTGACAACTGGATTACAACATACTAGCAAACAGGCCTAGTAGAATATCTCACAACTAGGACCTTCAATTGAGAGATCTATCTTCTATCCATAGTCTACCTAACTAATACTATGATAGATTCTAATTGATTCTAGTTTAAAGCATGATTATATATATATATACTAGCAAACAGGCCTAGTAGAATATCTCACAACTAGGACCTTCAATTGAGAGATCTATCTTCTATCCATAGTCTACCTAACTAATACTCTGATAGATTCTAATTGATTCTAGTTTAAAGCATGATTATATATATATATATATATATATATATATATATATATATATATATATATATATATATATATATATATATATATATATATATATATATATATATATATCGATCGCAAGGATCTAGTCAGCCCAAAAGGGATCAAAACCCAAAGAACAAGACCTAACATGAAAAATGAATAACGTTGGTCTCTGCCAAAAGATTCTTCCAAAAAATCCAAAGGATGAAATGTAGTAGGTCAGCTACACACTAAGAAACATCAAGATCAGTGCTCAAGGCTCTGCAAGCTTCGAAATGGGTTCTGGTAGATCACCATAATAGGTCTCAAGCAACTGGTAACAAGAAACTGTCATGGAAACCGGTACCAATACAGTACCAAAAAGTGATCCAAATGAGATGCGGTTTGAAAGAAAGAAATATGATCAAGTCTTCAAGTAGAATCCAACTCCATAGGATCAGGTGAGCCAAAACCAAGACATACAGAAAAAAACTAAAAATGCAAACACAATAGAAAGGAAAATGTTTCTGGTTGATTCAAGATTGTTGTGAACTAGGGATGATCCTACATCAAACATCTGGGGATAATTAAAAAGTGAGCCTCTCACTTTGCTGGGGTCAGAGCGAATCCAAGGTTGTCTACCTCTACCTAAGAAATCTAAGATGAATCTTCAACTGGTCTTCTCTTCCACTTCATAAGATATTCTTTGTACTGATTGTTCTGGGTACTGCGCCCAATCCTACTATCCAAAATCTTTTCAATCTGATATGGTTCCTTCCGAGGTAATTGTTTCTCCAAGTCTACAAAAATGTCCTTACTAAATTCTGGTTCATGGTACTCATGAAGATCTAAAATGTTGAATATAAGTGAAATACTTAGACTAGCCGGTAGCTCCACTTCATATACATTTCCAAAACTAAACTTCTCAAAATCTTACAGGGTCCAAACTTCTTCATCTGCAGCTTATTATAAGTTCCAACTGGGAATCTCTCTTTTCTCAAGTATACCATCACTTCATCACCAACTTCAAATTCCTTATGGCTCCTCCTCTCATCGGTCTTCTCCTTACATTTTCTATTCATGTCTTCTAAATGTTGTTTAACCTAAATATTCAATGATGCCATGTGATCTGCAAAATCTTCTACTTCTGAACTCTTCCAGTCTTCATTGCTAATGTCTCTCAAATTTTCTATTCCTTTAGGATGCACTCTAGTAACAATCTCAAAAGCTATTTTCCTAGTACTTCTATTCACTGAATTGTTGTAGGAAAAATCTTCTTGTGCAAGGATTAAATCCCAACTTCTAGTTTTATCTCCCACTAAACATCTCAATAATTTCCTTAAGCTTCAGTTAACAACATATATCTATCCATCAATCTGTGGATGAAAAGTAGAACTGAACTTCAAATCTGTCTTCATCTTCTTCCAAATTGTTCTCTAAAAATAGCCAACAAACTTAGTGTCTCTATCTAAAAAATATGCTCTTAGGTAATCGATGCAATCTCACCACTTCCTTGAAAAATAGGTCTACTACATGTAATGCATCTTATATCTTCTTACAAGGTATGAAATGAGTCATCCATAAAAATATATCCACTACCATAAATATAGAATCATTCCCTCTCGGTGTCTTAGGAAATCCAAGTACAAAATCCATCCATATATCCTCCCAAGGTCTTACTGGTACTATCAAAGGTTTATACAATCCCACATTTTGACTACTATCTTTTGCAACTTGACAAACTCAACAACTCTGCACATACCTCTTAACATCCTTATGAATCTGGGGCTAAAAGTACTGCTCACTCACTAATGCAACTATTGTGTCAATGCCAAAATGCCCAGCTAAACCTCCACTATGTTTTTATTTTATTAGGTTCTCTCTCATGAAACTCTTAGGTATGCATAGCTCAACTCTCTTGAATAACATCACATTAAGAATGAAATATTCTGACCATTTTCTCCTATCAACCATAACCGGTTCTCTACATGCTTTCCAAGGTTCTGCAAAATCTGAGTCTTCATCATACAAGGTCTTCAAATCTTTCTGTCAGCAAATTCCTTCTCCTACTGAATGCATCAACAACTTGGTTAGGTTTCCCACTTCTATGCTTCAACACAAGGGTGTAACTCTGCAATAATCCTATGCATCTCATATGTCTCTAATTCAACTTACTCTGATTGTTCAAATATTACAAATCTTGATGATCTGTATACAACATAAACTCCTTAGGAAACAAGTAGTGTCTCCATTTCTTCAAGGCTTGAATAATGGAATAAAATTCTTGATCATACATTTAATATCTCTTTCGGGTGTCATTCAAATTCTCAATGAAATATGCTACTACTCTACCTTCTTGAATCAAAACTGCTCCTATTATTTTTCCACTTACATCATAATCCACTTGAAATACTTTATTGAAATATGATAAAGCTAACATAGATTGCTCAATCACTTTCTACTTCAAAAATTCAAAACTTTTGTTTTCTTCGGTGGTCCACTTGAATTCCTGCGGATCTCCTCATATGGTATCAGTCATAGGGTTACAAATTGAACTGAAATTTCTAATAAACTTTCGATAAAAACTAGCCAATTCATGAAATGATTTTACCTCTCCAATGCTTTTTGGTGTAGGCCACTCAGTAATGGCTTTCACTTTCTCAGGGTCCATCTTTAAACCATCCTTTGATATCACAAATCCTAAATAGGTGAACTCATCCTTCATGAAAGTACGCTTCTTGATATTGATCAATAACTTTTCTTCTCTCAACCTCTATAAAATTGGTCTTAACAGCAACAAAAGCTCCTCCCTTGTTTTACTGAAAATCCAAATGTCATTCAAATACACTATAACAAACTTACCCAATAATTTCTACAATACCTCATTCATCAACCTCATGAAAGTACTCAGTGCATTAGTCAACCCAAAAGGCATCACCAACCATTCATATAGTCCTTCATTTGTCTTAAATATTGTCTTCCACTCATCACATTCTTTGATCCTAATTTGATGATATCCGCTCTTCAAATCTATCTTTGTAAAGTATTTTGCTTCAGTACTCAAATAGTCCATTATGTCATCCATCCTAGGCAAAGGAAACCAATATTTCGTTGTGATCTTGTTTATTACTCTTGAATCGGTACAAATCCTCCATTGTCCATTCTTCTTAGGTGTTAATACTATTGGTACCTCTGCACAAGGGATTAGACTCTCCTTAACCAAATCTTTCTTCAACAGCTCCTGCACTTGTCTATTCAGTTCTTCATTCTCCGTCGGTGTCAATCGATGTGCAACCTAGTTAGGCAAACTAGCTCGGGGAACCAAGTCCATGCAATGACTAATACTCTTAACAGGTAGAAATCCGTCAAGTAAATTATCTAAAATGATGTCCTCATATTCTGTCAGCAAATCTCTTGTCTCTTCCGGGTGTTCTCCTTCTGGTTTCGGTCTTTCAGTCTTCTTAGGAATTAAGGAAAAACAAACATTCTCATGTCTCAGTCCATCGATGGATTTCCTTCCATCTACTAAACAAATTCTGGAATTTGTATAGACTTCACTCTTCAAAGGTTCCTCCAAAGGTAACAAGGTTTGCTTCATCCCACTAACCACAATAGTGTTTGTATTCTTCCTCCCATCCTGTATTGTTTGTCTATAAAATTGCCAAGGTCTTCCAAACAAAAGATGACAAATATCCATAGGCATAATATCACACAAAATTTCATCATGATAATTCCCAATTTTTTATTTTACCAAACATTGTTCACTTACTAACAACTTATGTTCATCCTGAATCCATGCTATCTGATAAGACTTAGGGTGTTTCAATCTCTCCAATTTAAACTTATTCACCATCTCTTCTGAAACAAGATTATCTAAACTACCACTATCAATAACAACTTTACAACACTTAGCCAATACCTTACATTTGATCTTGAACATGTTCTTCCTCTGCAAGTGTTCTTCATCTGCTCTAGTATGACACAAATCTCTCCTCATCATTAAAATTTCTCCATCTTCTGGTTTATTATCTAATCTAGTGCGGTTTTCTTTTATGGTTGCTGCTATTCTAGTAGCCTTTGTCTTCTTACATTCAAGTGCACGATGTCCTTCTCCTCCACAATTAAACTAGGTTCCTCTAAATATCCTCTTTTCTTGTCTTCCAAAGTTCTCATTCCAGTAACTATTTTGTTCCTCTAAAATGCTTTGGTGTACTCCTTCACACTAGATTCCTTCTATCTCGGGTTCTACAATTTCTAGAACAAATCCAGTTGATAATTCGTGAGGACAAACTTTAGTTTTAACTTCGCAATCATATGATCCCATGTCTTCTTTGTCTATCAACTTGCAAATGCTCCCACCAAAGAGGTGCACAAACTTTCAACTGGGTACAATCATATTTTACCTTCCTCTCTTCTGCAGTGTTTTCAAAATCAAAATACTTCTCCATCTCCAAGATCCAATCCATCAATTCATCTGAATCCAACTTCCCATCATATTTCAATGGGGTAAAATGAGATTTAGTGTTTGCCCTACTCAAAACCCTTAAAAACCTTTCTTCATCCGGATCAACTGCCAATAGGTTTACTTGTTATACCAGGGTTTCTGCTCCTTCATTTTTGCTTACATCTTCCATATATCAGCCTCTTCTCTTGGTTGTCTCCACGACTTCTAACCAAGCTGTTATTCCTCATAACATCTCCATCATAGCAGGGTCTACATTCCCATGCGCTCCACCATTCCTAGTTCCTCTTTGTGTCATTGATTCATGCTAGTCCTATGAAATTGCAGGTTGGATCTGCAATCCGCCACCCTACAACAAAATTCAGGACATGCAACCTCCGAAACAAAACTTCAATTTGATACCACTTGAAGCAGTCACCGGTGAGGAGGGACCTCAAGGATATCAGTCCAGACTGGTCAGCAAGAGTAGATACAATGGAAATACATAGATATGACGGAGGCAATGCAAAAAATATAGTTTTTATTGCATGAAATTTGATTACATTCAACCAGTAACAATCGAGTTACAACATACCAACACACATGCCTAGTAGAATAGGTCACAATCGAGATCTTGAATCAAAAGATCTATCTTCTAGGCACAGACTATCTATCTGATACTTAGATAGATTCTAATTGATTCTATTCTAAAGAATGATTACAAATATATATATCAATCCAAAGAGTCCAGTCAACCCAAAAGGGAACAAAACCTGAAGGACAAGAACTAACATGCAAAATGAACAAGGTTCGCCTCCGCCAAGAGATTCCTTGAGAAAATACAAAGGATGAAACGTAGAAGGTAGATCACACACCAAGAAACATCAAGATCAATACTCAAGGCTTTGCAAGCTTCAGAATGAGTTCTGATAGATCACTAGAATAGGTCTCAGGCAACCTGTAACAAAGGACCAACCGATAACAAGAAACTATGATGGAAACTAGTATCAATATCTTTCTTTAAAGTGATCCAAATGAGATGTGGTTTGAAAGAAAGAAAGATGATCAAGTCTTCAAGTAGAATCCAACTCTATAGGATCTGGTGAGCCAAAACCGGGACACACAGAAAGAAAACTGAAACTCCAAACAAAACAAAAATGAAAATGTTTTTGGTTGATACAAGATTGCTGTGAACCGGGGATGCTCCTGCATCAAAATTTTGGTAAGTAAATCTTTGTTAAAGGCCTTGATATTCCTTATACCCAACCCCCAAAACTTCAAAGGTTTACAAAATTTTTCCTATGCGACCAAGGAAAGTGTTAAGGATTAACCTTCAGAATGTTTGAAGGTCTTAGTAGAAGGTCATTTATATGCTATTTTTGACTTGGATGACAAGGTGGGCAGTTTGGGGAGAATGGCCCAATCGCAGGTGGATTTTGCTGAATTTATCAATTTGTCTAGGTTAGTGGAAATTGTCCCAAGTAATAGGAAGTACACTTGGATGAACATGAAAGCAGTTTTCTCCAATAATGTAGAAAGATTAGACCATTTATTTATATCCAAGGAATGGTTAGATTTTCTCATATCGCTGAGCATTATTATTAAACCCATTCCAATTTCGGATCACTTTCTTCTTAAAATAAAAATTAAGGAAGATGTATAGACGGTTAGAAGTCAATTTAAATTTGAGAAAATATGGTTTCAATATCCAAATGTGGGAGACATTATTGCAAGCTAGTGGTAGGAATCTAGGTAGGAGGAGGGTACAAAGATGTTCATCTTTTATAGGAGATTCAAATTTCTTAAAGAAAAACCTAGGAAATGAAATATGGAAGTCTTCAAGAATATTTTTATGGAGAAGAATATATTAGAGGAGGAACTAGAAGTGTTGAGCGAGTCTATGATAGCGAATGACATGTCACAAGGTGATTTTTATAAGGAGAAGTCATTGCTTTTGCAATATGAGTAAATCTTAGCAAGAGGAAAATGCTATTGGAAAGCTAATCTAGAGAGACATAACTAAAGGAAGAGGACCAAAATACGAAATTCTCACAAATATACAAAAATGAATAGGTGTTGGAACTAAATCTCTCACATAACCAGGGAGGATGGAAAAATTGTGTCTGAGGAAGAGGATATTTGATATGAAGTAATCACTTTTTTAAGAAACTATTAGGAGGTGATAGAATGATGGATTGGATTGACAATGAATTCTTAAATGAAAGATTTAGTTTGGTCACAGATGAGGATAATCAAATGCTATTGGCTCTGACTACATTGGAGGAAGTGAAATTGATAACTTTCAATCTAAACTTGGACAAGGCTCCTTGCATAGATGGATTCACCTCTCTTGTCTTTCAGAAGTGCTCAAAATTTATGGGCAAAGATGTTTGGGTGTGTTAGGAATTGCATGTAGAAAATATCCATTATATGTAGATAAATATTAACACATGAATGAAAACCACAAAAATAATAACAACAAAGAGACAGTATTTAACGTGGTTAACCCAATCTCGATCAATCTATGCATGAAAAGTAGAACTGAACTTCAAATCTGTCTTCATCTTCTTCCAAATTGTTCTCTAAAAATAGCCAACAAACTTAGTGTCTCTGTCTAAAAAATATGCTCTTAGGTAATTGATGCAATCTCACCACTTCCTTGAAAAATAGGTATGCTACATGTAATGCATCTTATATCTTCTTACAAGGTATGAAATGAGTCATCCTTAGAAATATATCCACTACCATAAATATAGAATCATTCCCTCTCGGTGTCTTAGGAAATCCAAGTACAAAATCCATCCTTATATCCTCCCAAGGTCTTACTGATACTATCAAAGGTTTATACAATCCCACATTCTAACTACTATCTTTTGCAACTTGACAAACTCAACAACTCTGCACATACCTCTTAACATCCTTATGAATCTGGGGCTAAAAGTACTGCTCACTCACCAATGCAACTATTTTGTCAATGCCAAAATGCCCAGCTAAACCTCCACTATGTTTTTATTTTATTAGGTTCTCTCTCATGAAACTCTTAGGTATGCATAGCTCAACTCTCTTGAATAACATCACATTAAGAATGAAATATTCTGACCATTTGCTCCTATCAACTATAACCGGTTCTCTACATGCTTTCCAAGGTTTTGGAAAATCTGAGTCTTCATCATACAAGGTCTTCAAATCTTTCTGTCAGCAAATTCCTTCTCCTATTGAATGCATCAACAAATTGGTTAGGTTTCCCACTTCTATGCTTCAACACAAGGGTGTAACTCTACAAGAATCCTATGCATCTCATATGTCTCTGATTCAACTTACTCTGATTGTTCAAATATTACAAATCTTGATGATCTGTATACAACATAAACTCCTTAGGAAACAAGTAGTGTCTCCATTTCTTCAAGGCTTGAATTATGGAATAAAATTCTTGATCATACATTGAATATCTCTTACGGGCATCATTCAATTTCTCAATGAAATATGCTACTACTCTCCCTTCTTGAATCAAAACTGCTCCTATTATTTTTCACTTGCATCACAATCCACTTGAAATACTTTATTGAAATATGATAAAGCTAACATAGACTCCTCAATCACTTTCTACTTCAAAAATTCAAAACTTTTGTTTTCTCCGGTGGTCCACTTGAATTCCTTCGGATCTCCTCTCATGGTATCAGTCATAGGGTTACAAATTGAACTGAAATTTCTAATAAACTTGCAATAAAAGCTAGCCAACTCATGAAATGATTTTACCTCTCCAATGCTTTTTGGTGTAGGCCACTCAATAATGGCTTTCACTTTCTCAGGGTCCATCTTTAAACCATCCTTTGATATCACAAATCCTAAATAGATGAACTCATCCTTCATGAAAGTACACTTCTTGATATTGATCAACAACTTTTCTTCTATCAACCTCTATAAAACTGGTCTTAACAGGAACAAATGCTCCTCCCTTGTTTTACTGAAAATCAAAATGTCATTCAAATAAACTATAACAAACTTACCCAATAATTTCTTCAATACCTCATTCATCAACCTCATAAAAGTACTCAGTGCATTAGTCAACCCAAAAGACATCACCAACCATTCATATAGTCCTTCATTTGTCTTAAATGTTGTCTTCCACTCATCACATTCTTTGATCCTAATTTGATGATATCCACTCTTCAAATTTATCTTTGTAAATTATTTTGCTTCAGTACTCAAATAGTCCATTATGTCATCTATACTAGGTAGAGGAAACCACTATTTCACTATGATCTTGTTTATTACTCTTGAATCGGTACAAATCCTCCATTGTCCATTCTTCTTAGGTGTTAATACTGGTGGTACCTCTGCACAAGGGATCAAACTCTCCTTAACCAAATCTTTCTTCAATAGCTCCTGCACTTGTCTATTCAGTTCTTCATTCTCCGTCGGTGTCAATCGATGTGCAACCTAGTTAGGCAAACTAGCTCGGGGAACCAAGTCCGTGCAATGACTAATACTCCTAACAGGTAGAAATCCGTCAAGTAAATTATCTAAAATGATGTCCTCATATTCTGTCAGCAAATCTCTTGTCTCTTCCAGGTGTTCTCCTTCCGGTTTCGGTCTTTCAGTCTTCTTAGGAATTAAGGAAAAACACACATTCTCATGTCTCAGTCCATCCATGGATTTCCTTCCATCTACTAAATAAATTCTGGAATTTGTATAGACTTCACTCTTCAAAGGTTCCTCCAAAGGTAACAAGGTTTGCTTCATCCCACTGACCACAATAGTGTATGTATTCTTCCTCCCATCCTATATTGTTTGTCTATAAAATTGCCAAGGTCTTTCGAACAAAAATGACAAATATCCATAGGCATAATATCACACAAAATTTCATCATGATAATTTCCAATTTTTTATTTTACCACACATTGTTCACTTACTAACAACTTATGTTCATCCTGAATCCATGCTATCTGATAAGACTTAGGGTGTTTCAATCTCTCCAATTTCAACTTATTCACCATCTCTTCTGAAACAAGATTATCTAAACTACCACTATCAATAACAACTTTACAACACTTAGCCAATACCTTACATTTGATCTTGAACATGTTCTTCCTCTACAAGGGTTCTTCATCTACTCTGGTATGACACAAAGTTCTCCTCATCATCAATAGTTCTCCATCTTCTAGTCTATTATCTAATCTAGTGGGGTTTTCTTCTATTATTGCTGCTATTCTAGTAGCTTTTGTCTTCTTACATTCAAGTGCACGATGTCCTTCTCCTCCACACTTAAAGTAGGTTCCTCTAAATATCCTCTTGTCTTTTCTTCCAAAGTTCTCATTCCAGTAACGATTTTGCTCCTCTAAAATGCTTTGGTGTACTCCTTCACACTAGATTCCTTCTATCTCAGGTTCTACAATTTCTAGAACAAATCCACTTGATAATTCGTGAGGACAAACTTTGGTTTTAACTTAGCAATCATATGATCCCATGTCTTCTTTGTCTATCAACTTGCAAATGCTCCCACAAAAGAGATGCACAAACTTTCAACTGGGTACAACCATATTTTACCTTTCTCTCTTTTGCAGTGTTTTCAAAATCAAAATACTTCTCCATCTCCAAGATCCAATCCATCAATTCATTTGAATCCAACTTCCCATCATATTCCAGTGGGGTAAAATGAGGTTTAGTGTTCGCCCTACTCAAAACCCTTAAAAACCTTTCTTCATCCGGATCAACTACCGATCGGTTTACTTGTTATACTAGGGTTTTTTCTCCTTCATTTTCTGTTACATCTTCAATATATCAGCCTCTTCTCTTGGTTGTCTCCACGACTTCTAACCAAGCTGCTATTCCTCATAACATCTTCCTCATAGCAAGGTCTACATTCCCATGCCCTCCACCATTCCTAGTTCCTCTTTGTGCCATTGATTCATGCTAGTCCTGTGAAATTGCAAGTTGGATCTGCAATCTGCCACCCTACAACAAAATTTAGGACACGCAACCTCCGAAACAAAACTTCACTCTGATACCACTTGAAGCAGTCACCGGTGAGGAGGGACCTCAAGGAGATCAGTCCAGACTAGTCAACAAGAGTAGATACAATGGAAATACACTAATATGATGGAGGCAATGCAAAAAATATAGTTTTTATTGCATGAAATTTTATTACATCCAACCGGTAACAATCGAGTTACAACATACCGACACACATGCCTAGTAGAATAGGTCACAATTGGGATCTTGAATCGAAAGATCTATCTTCTAGGCACAGACTATCTGTCTGATACTCAGATAGATTCTAATTGATTCTATTATAAAGAATGATTACAAATATATATATCAATCCAAAGAATCCAATCAACCCAAAAGGGAACAAAACCTAAAGAACAAGACCTAACATGCAAAATGAACAAGGTTCGCCTCTGCCAAGAGATTCCTCGAGAAAATACAAAGGATGAAATGTAGAAGGTAGATCACACATCAAGAAACATCGAGATCAATACCCAAGGCTTTGCAAGCTTCGGAATGAGTTCCAGTAGATCACCAGAATAGGTCTCAGGCAACCTATAACAAAGGAACAACCGATAACAACAAACTATCATGGAAACTAGTAGCAATATCTTTCTGGAAAGTGATCCAAATGAGATGTAAGAAGTAGCAATATCTTAATGTAAGGATAGCTAGGCTGACATATCTAAATGTAAGGAGAGCTAGGAGATGGTCGATATACTTTATTTGGAATTATGTGGAAGTGGGATAGAGTATTGCAGGGACGACTATAAATATCTAGGTTCCCGAGAGAGGTCATGAAGGCAACGGCAAAATCACCGGTCATATAATTGTATACCATTTAAAGGTTGTTGTTAAAGGGTAGATGAAGTGTTGTGTGAAGAACTGGAAAGTTTGGATTTGAAGGGTCTTGATGACTAAATCCATGGTCTTACAGCTTGGTTTGAATTTGCTTCGTTTGAACATGCTTGATGCATTTTGCGAGTTCATATTCTAGAGTGTTTTCATGCTGGTGCGCGTATCAATGAATTAGTGGCCGAAGACAAGTCAAACAAATACACATGAAATAGTAACGGTTTTATGCAGATGCACGTGTCGATGAATTTGGGTTCATGGGAATTCATGTGGGTTCTTAATGGACCCTCAAGATGATTGCATATGTAGGAAACGTTTTCTCCGACCTAATATTGTTGGCGAGAGATTCAAATGAAAGCAGTGGATGTGTGAATGTTCCTGAAGTAATATATATGCATTTGCATGATCTCTAATACTAATAATTTGGTCGGCTGCTTCTTCGCTTGTCATGAGTAGTATGCCTTTTATTTTTGCCTTTCAAGAGCTGGATATTGTTTTCCTTTCCTTGTTTGTGCTTTTTGTTAGAATATCCGTAAGAGTAATATTTTGAGCTGTCTAAGCACAAGGATATTGAAAGAGGCGACTTCATAATTTATTCAGCCACTTCTGCTTGCATTCTCTATTTGTGACTTTTGTTATAATATTGTTAAAATGGAATTAATTTTTTTGCAATAACTAGGCATATTATTATCGATGCTCTGTAACGTAGAATATGCTTATTTAGAATTGAAATCAGTAGTGATCTGACTACTTGTTTGTGTCTGGAATGTTCTTTGTTCAAATTAATCGTACTAATGTAATCCAATGTGCTATAATAGGCCAATTTTAGTGATCTTTATGGATGTCTTCCAATGTTTAGGCATGTATCTTTTCTTTAAAAACTAAATTGGTTTTAGGAGTAGAGAGTGGTGGGCGTAGGCATCTAAAAAGGGTCAGCATTTGTGGCATCATACTTTAACATGTCCGTGTGACTTTCTTTTAAGGTTTTTGCATCTTATTGACATTTCCTCTATGTCGCACATTCAATCTCCATTGTTTGTCGACATTGCATTTTTCCTCTACATTTCTTCTCTATTAAATTTTAATCTCTCGCATTTTGAATTAGGTCTTGTCAGTATCATTTCTGAATTGCGATAATTTGTCGTGATCAATTTAGTCATGTCAATTGGACATTGCCAATCCTAATTTGTGTCGAATTAGGGTTTTTGTTGTAGATTCCAATTATTTTCAATCAATTTTCAATTATCTACAATCAATTTCGATAATTTTGGATCCTCTTTCAATTGTCAATTATGAGTCAATCTTGTCAATTTATGATCACTTTGTCATCGGTCTTTGTCAAAATCAGTATCATGTCAACCTTTTATTTTGATCGATTTGTCATCGATCTCAATCAATAATCAATCTTCGTCAATTTTGGATTGATTATTCACTGATCCTTTATCATCGTATATCAATTTGATTCTTTTGTCAATCCTGATCAATTTGTCATTGATCTTCATCAGTCAATCAATATCGGTTTCTTGTCATTATCAAATCTTTGTTAGTTGTCCATCCAATAGCAATATTTATCATTTATTGGCTTCAATTTTCTCTTGTCCTAATTTTATTTCTAATTTATCCATTGGGGTTTAATGATTTATTCATTTAATCTTACTAACATTTCTCTTTAAGTTAAATGAATTAATTCCATTTATCCTAAGTCTCTCATGTCACAACTAAATGAATTATTTAATTGGCTAATTGTTTCTATTAGTGTTAGTTAATTAATAAATGTGAATTTATTAATTGATTCCACCTAATTCATGCTACCTAATTTGTTAATTTTCAAATTTCAATTTCCTCCTAATTTATCCTATTTTCATGCTTCATTTTGTCATAAGTTTTTGACTAAGATAAACAAGTTTTACAAGAACCTGAAACCCAAATCCAACATCAAAAAATTAAAACCAGATGCAATCCAGAGTCTAAACAACTACCAACTGGAAATAAAAACAAGGGATACACCACAAAACTCCTAAATAAAAAAACAACAAAAAATAGAGCAAAACAACAACAAGAAAATCCTAAGCTAGTCAAGAGCTTTCTTGAGCTCCATATTTTTCTGGATCATATTCTTACTAATATCTTCAAGTTCATCCTTGTTAAATCTTGAGTTGCTCCTTTCCTAGTTCTTTCTTCTCGTCTTGGTTGAACGTCCAGTAGCCATATGCATATCAACATCTTATAGGTTTATTTCCAAACTCTTCTTTCTCATCTTCGATAATGATGGTTGGGCTCTCTGAATAGAAATTCTCTTATTAACCCTTTTGAGGCTTTCTACACTACTATTCATAGCCTCTTTGTTACTTTCCACCAATCCCCTAAGGTTGCCCTTTAATTCCTCCATGGTTTTTTCAAAATTAGCACTTCTTGACTCATGTATAGTTTTCATAACTCTAACATCTTCTGTTAATTTTTTAGTCATCCTAAGAAGCTAGTCGGTTTTTTCTGGCATATGATTCTCCTTGAAGGTATTGATAATATCATTAATGCCCTATATTAAGAAAGCAATTTCACTATTCACCCAATGAAAACACTTCTCTTGGTTACTGGAAGAGTTAGCAAGGAGCACTAAAAATTCATTCTCATCCTTTTTTATATTCTCTTGGGTTCACATTAAGGAGGATATCCTGTTTAATTTCTTCGTACCTTACCCTTTATCTCCATTGCTTTCCCCATTTTAACTTTTTTTGAACTTTGAGGGTCCAATACAGGGGGTTTAGAACGTAGGGTTTAGAACTTTTTATCTTCTTGTCTTGGAAGGAATTTTCTTTTCTTTCTATTGTTTGTACTGGGGGTAGATTTTTGCGGTGGACATCATCCTTTGATGGCCAATAATTAGAATCATCAGACACCTAGATGTCTTTCCAGTCCATGGCCAAATCAGCCACCTCCTTTTCATTAAACTTGGTATCAAAAACCACATGAACATCATGGCTAGCCAAAGGATTATGGTTATTTACAATAGGGGATGGCTTATCCTCACGGGCTTTGGCATATTCCATAATAAGTAAGATTAAACCCTCGTGCAACACTAGGTTCTTATTATTTTTAGCATGATTGAAGAGACTATTCTCAAGAGAAGAAAGTAAATAAAAAAGGTAGGGAATTTTTTCTATCATGCCTAAAATGGTTTAAAAATGTGAAATGATAGGAGAAAATGCTAGCATAGAAACCATCTAGAGTTATGTACCTCATTGTAATCTCTACTACATCGGCCTAGAGCTTCATGAGATATTTCCTATTGTATCCCCTATCTAACATTTTCCTTACTCTATTTCTTTCACTCTTCTTGTTATAGAAGATTGACATAGCTTCCTTTGAGTTCTTTCTCTCTTTGTAGAACTTTATTCCTTCAACTTTTAAACCCATAATTTCTATTATGAAAGGCTCGTCAATTCTAAATTCAGCACCATACACAAAGAGAATTCCCTTTTGCCAAACCTTCACAAAATCTTTTGTCAACCTGGGATCTTGGTTGTGCAGCGTTTTGAAAAAAGGCTCAAGGCCCCCATCCACAATTTTAGTCAACATATCCTTATTTTGTTCCTACTTCTGGCATGAATTCATTCCAAAATGTTCTTATCGCGCCTCCCATAACTCAAATACCTCTACAATTTTTTCTGATCATAAAGCTAAAACAAGACCCAAACCAAAAGATACAAAGCCAGATAGTGAAGAGTAGTCTGGAAATTAGTATCTACATATTTATAGAAATGACTTCACTCATGTGAGCCAATTCAATAATTACAATTCGACAGTTGGGCAAGATTCTTGACACCCTTACCTGTCAACTCACACATCTTAGTTGTCAAGGAATTTGTAGTCGTCAACCCTTTAATTTCATCATTTACTACAATATTTTTCACGCATGTTCGAAAGACATATTACCTTCCCTAAAGACATAGAAAATTTGAATTTCAACCAAGTTGGAAATCATACCAAGGCACTCCTGGATTAAATACTTAATAGTCCAATTGGGAGATGTCTTTTTAATCAGGCATTTAATGATATTTAGAGAGTCACTTTCTAACTATACCTATTTGTACCCTCCACAAATAGCCAGTTGAAGCCCAATGTAGGTTGCATTTGCCTCAGCAAAGTGGTTAGCTAACTCATATGTTATGAATCTTGTGCCTGATTTCCTAGTTATAGTGGGTAGTGCCTTATTTGAAAGGAGAAAAAAAGTGAATAAAAGTTGGATGTTAGTATAAACATTATAATAGTTTAACATAGTGCTAAAATTTCCTCTAGAAAGTGTTACTCCTAGAAGAGACTAAATGAAAATATTGTTTGGTTTGAATCCAATCATAAATATTTTGGGTATTATGGTGTGTGGTAATTTGTTTATGAGCTGATGAAACTAATGAACATTTGTGCCTTGGAAGCCATTTTATTTGGTATGAGACATTCATTTCCAAATAATGAATCATCCAAATAAAATGAAGTATCCTCAATCCACAACTACAACAAGGGAAGCATCCTCCTCGTTAGAATTAGACACTTTCCTTGTGCTTTCCAACAATAATGTCATGAGGTAATCATCCACATACATTTTGTTCAATTCATCAATAAACTCTCCAATGTATGTTTTGTCACCCCCTTCATTCATTCCATTTACTTCCATGAGGCATCAATTTCTCACCTTTTATTGCTCTTTCTTATCCATCTACTCACCAAAAGTAAGTAATATGAATTGTTGACATGGTCAAGGGTTACTCTACGAGGTTCCAACTTGGGTCAATGGATCTAAAAGCATAAAACCCCATTGTCACAACAAAAGGTCTTTCCCTAAAACATTAAGGGAGAACAATTTTAATTGTTGATGTGGTAGAGGATAGTCTTGCAAGGTTTAAACCTAAGTTGATGACTCTACAAATAGAAAGCCCCATCTTCACACTATAGGGTCTCCACTTGTATATTTTATTTTTAATATAGAATGAAAATATTTTTTTCTTGATTTTTTAGGAAAAGAATGAGAGATTGGAGATCGATACTTTTTGTCATGTAACTCAAAAATTATAACTCGCACTACCAAGAATTAGTATTTTTACAAGTAATAAAGTATTATGTGTATTTTTTTTAGCCATTTCTTTAGAGGGGTATTTGGATACATTTGAATTTCTAGGGGAAAAGTTTGTAGGCACAAATAAAATGAATAGGAATTAGGGAACATGTAATTTAATGAAAACCTTAATCATTCATCCAAAATGTAAATATTTATCAATATGAAATTTCATGTCCAATTCATCTTCTAGATTATTTCTCAACATCTTGTATATCCAGGAAATATAAAATACAAATTACGTTTTACAACATTGTGGACAATGTACATTTTCTTAATATAAAGATTTAGAAATTGTGCAAAAAAAATCTACATCATTGATAGTTTATTCTCTTTTGCAGTTTAGAATATTTACAAACCAAGATGTTGACTTGGTAAAAGATTTGTGTTTGTTTTCTCAAATTGAGTTAGCTATCCATGGTTCTATATCACTATATTAAGGGAATACCACATTAAATTTTTTTCCTCCTTTTTTTTGTATGGATTAAGGTTAATGCACTTTTAAGTGATGAGGTTTGTAAAAGAAATTTATTATTCATTTTATCTTCTCTTTTATGAGTGAATATTGGAGAAAACCTAGATTTATGGTGCCCATGAGTAGCCCAAAAGTGTGAAAGCTACCCCATATGATTTGAAAATTGGATAACCTAAGTTGATTCCACTCATGAGTGAACCTAAAATTGTGTTTCAAAGCATATATTAAATGATTTGACTTTTGGTTAAGTTGAAAATGTGAACCACTTGTCCATAGTTCTTTCAAGTGAAGAAATATGTTAATACACAAAAACTACTCACATGGTAGGAAATTTTTGTATATAAATAAGGCTCATGATGATCTTTTTGTATGCATAGTCATCAAAGACAAAATAAAGTGCACAATTTTAGGTCTTGAATTGATTATTACTTCTATTATGATAACAAGTCAATAAATTTTTTTGGCTACTACAGAAGATCTAGCAAAGATACTCTATGGTCTTCAATATCATCCAAAGGCGACCCATATATTAAATGGGGTGAAGAAAATGAACTATTTGTTTTTCAATTCTTGTAGTATTAAGGTTGATTTGAAACTACAAGAGCAATTAGAAGAGTAAATCAAAATAATTAAGTCTATGCTTGAACCAAAGGACCATATTATTTGTGCTTTATCAGGTGGTCTTAACTCGATAGTCATTGTTGTCCATATAGTGTTAGTATAATTTGAAATTAATCTTGAAATTCTAGAACATTCATATGACTCCATATTCCATGACAAGTGTTCCTTAGGAAATGTGAAAAAAAAATAAAAATTGTACTTTATGGCATTTATTATTGTAGTTTTAGGAGGTAAACATGAAGAGGTGACAAGGATAATAAAAAATAGATGAAACACACTCAATCCCGTGTCCATCTTGAGACATGAAGGTTCATGCGCAAGGAGACCAAGTTTGGGAAGAAAAATAGGGTCCATTTGGGGATCTAACACAATCACTAGAAGCTACTCAAGACTTGAAACATCTAAATTGTAATTAGCTTTGGGTTTGACACACAAAAATGAGTCACTTGAAGAATTTTATTAATTTTTATTTCTATTGGCTATTCATTCTCCAAGGCAAGGTTTTTACAAGCGATTTTGGCCCCTTGTTTTGAGAAAATAGCAGTGGGTTTTTCCCCTCCCATTTGGCTATAAATTGGAGTCGAGAAATTGTTATTTCATTATAGTTTTCTTGAGGTTTTCAGGTAGCTTCAAGATCATTGGTAGAAATAAAGTGAAATGTATTATTGTTGCAATCTCTCTTTCTAAGATTAATAATTTATGCATTATCTCGTTCTATAGTGGAATTTTTTCCCAAAATAGTTTCTCCTTTTAAATCTAGCATCTCTTTTGGTATGATTAACTTTATATTTATGTTAACTTTATATTTATGTTAAGTGGTGCAAGATCCTTTGTTCATTTTAGATTAATATTTGGATTTGGCAATATTTTCAGGTTTTTAATCTCAAAGGAAAGTTAATAGTGCAATCTTTATCCCCCTTGTTTCTCAACATTTGGTATTAGAGCTAACAATTATGTTGATAGTGCGACATCCTTCTATTTAACTGTTGAAGGTCCTTTTTGGTAGTGGGAGCTTTTGTTCTATGGTTTTTTTATCAAGAAAAGTATTGAAATCCGTGACTTTTATTTCTCACATAGATATTGAGAAATTCAATTGCATCAGCTATGAGATGTGGAAACTACATATGGAAGATATTTTGGAAGAAAGAGATAAATGGTTGCTAGTTTCACATGAAAATAAACTAGAGTGCTTGAATTTTTTAGAAGTCGCTTGCAAAAAATTGGACAAGAAGGAACAAGGAATTATTCAATTTTGTCCTACCAATTTTGTCCTTTAGAATGTAAAAAAAGTAAAGATACCATATAAATTGTGGAAGAGGATTTCTAACATATATTGAGCTAAAACTTTGTACAACAAGTTATATCTCAAGAGAAGGCCCTATTCTTTGAAAAGGAATATTACTTCTATAAATATCTTATCAATTTTACAAAGAGAGTGCCTACTTCTAAAATCAAGAAAAATAATTCATTAATATATAATTATATCCATATGATAACAAAAATTAGAATTAATAACAACCATGAACTTGTCATCCACCAAATTTTAGGGTAATTTGAGGTGGCAAAAAATAAAATTAACAAGCTCAAATCTATTTTAAAGGTGGAGGTTGGATCCTCTAGTTAGATAAGCGACAAGAAGGAGCTAAGGGCTTGGATGTGAGTGAGGAAGTTTGCTAGGATGATTAAGAAATGGTAAGTGGTGGGCAATTTAGTTAGAGAGCTCACAGAGTAAATTGGTCAAACTAAGAATTTTAAAGACTTAATTGATACAGTGGAGGTTTTATAGGAAAACTAGGATAAAATGAGGAGGATGATGGAGGATATGTTTGACCAACATAGTGATATTATAAAGAAGAACTATACTTATCTCCATGACATTCAAGATGAAATCGTGAGGAGGTGGGGAAAGAAAAGAAGACACTGGAGTCCTAAACAATGATGGAGCTAGTGTTGTCAATCTATACTCATATGGTGGATATTGATGTTTTATTATTGGCTTTAGGGTTGTCATTGATGGTAAATATTCATGTAATTCTATCTGGTAGCTATAGATCTTGATAACTAGAAGTGGATGTGAATCGATAACTAGTTAACTGGTATTTTAAGTTGAATAGAGCAATTTTGGTTTGGAAGATTTCCAGTGATTGTGGAATTATAATTCATGCATGAGATGATAAGGCTGACATAGAGACATCATTTTATCATCTTTTTGGTGATACACTTTTGGTTTTGGTAATCTGTTCAAGCCATCTCAATTCTACACGTTACACTATAAGCCAACTTTATGTTTGTCTATTTTATGATTGTGGATATATAAGATGGTGCAAAAGATATTTTTGGTGTGTATAGTATGAATTAATAAGAGAAAGTATTGATCGAAAATCCCTTTTGACGTAGTTGCACGTGCACAATCTTGATTTGGTAGCTGATTGAGACAAAAAAATAGAGCAACGTAGTAGAGGTGGTATAGTTGGAGTTTTGACACTTAACCTAAACTCATCTAGGAATTTTCAGATTCTATTTTGGAGTTATTTTATTGTAATTCATCAATGTAGATGATATGTAAGGTAGTGAGCCTTCCGAGGCTATAACACTTATTGTATTTGAGTTGTAAGCTCTAGGCAGTGTCCTTGAATGCTAGTGTTTTCCCCTTCATGTAATATTGTTTTACTACTACCCATAGTGGAATAATATTATGAGTTCAAATTCCACTATGGTTTTTCCCATTTGGATTTCCACGTAAAAATATTGGTGTTATGATTTTGTGGTTGATTGTTTCATGTTTCTTCATCTTAGTTTCATGCTTATGCTTCCAGTGGATTAAGGTTAAGTCAAAAAATTTAATTACAGGTAGAACACTGATTCACACCCCTCTCAGTGTTCCTTGATTCCAACAATTGGTATTAGAGCCTAGTTCCTCTGAGGATTCCTAACCTCTTGAGGAAGGTTCAGAAGATTGAATCAATGGATTCTGATTTTCAGAGAAATCTTAGTGTCGCACTTGAGGATCTTGATACAACAAGAAATGAGATCAACTCAAAGAGAAACCTCAATGCTGCTGAAGACTTCATTAATGAATTGAAAGATCAAGTGAACACTTCAAGAGACAAGAGGAAAGAGCTAATGGACGATATTAAGTAGAAAGAAGATCAATGCATGGAGAATCGGGACAAAGTTGATAAGATTGAGAGGGAGAATGTTGCATTTAAGAATGAGATGCAATCCATTGTGATGAAGTTGACTAAGGATATTGAGGACTGGAAGAAGAATGAAGAGAATTCGTCTGAATCATTGAAAGATCGAGTAGATGAATGCTTCAGGGTTACCTATGAGAATGATCAGTTGAAGCTTGAGTTAACACAATCAAGGAATTATTGAAATCCATGAACACTGAGGGGGGGGGAGTGAATTAGTGTTCTATCGGTGAAATCAATTTTAACCTTCTTAACAAAGTAATTCAGTAACCCGTAACCATAAAATAATATAACAGTAAGTAGAAATGATGCCACCACAAGAACATACACCATAACACATAGATTTATATGTGGAAAACCTCAAAGAGGAAAAACAATGATGGGATTGGTGACCCACAATATCTACCCACTGTCCAAATGAATAAATATTACCATAGGGGTCTGCACATGTAGGAAGGCCAACAACCTAGAGTTCACTACTCATCACAAAAGGAGCCTCACTGACTACAAATGCACAATACTAGTTTACAAACAAAATTTTGAACTTAGAGAATGCATCTACTATGATGGATGATTTCTAGTTCAAGAATTATCTGTATTAGTTTTCATTGTGTCCTCCTAAATCAATAACTTACTTCACATCCAAAACCTCTAAACCAATAACCAAGACCAACTATAGAATATGATATCACATTTAGTCGATCAAAATTTCTCGCACAATATCACACCACTATATAATCCTTCACTCTGTATGTATATCCAAAATAACCTAACCAGACTTAATTAAATACCCTTCCCAAAAATAAACATGAATGCCTTATGTTGGCTTACAATGATATTATAATTTATTTACATGTTGGCCTAAACAAAAATAAATATATTAAACTTTATGACCAATGTTGCTGATCATTGTCGTGTAGACCCGTCGGACCAATCTCCTATGTTGACCTCATATACCAGTTCCAAGTTTTCTAGTTTCTCTTGTCTACCAGATGACTTGAATGTCGGTTGCCAAATCATGAATATCGGTTAAGTATCTAGCCCAAAATATGTGTTGCCATCAATGAAAACACAACTAAACTAGATGAGTGTCAATTGCCAATAATCTCCCCCTTTGGCATTGATGGAAACACTCATCTGAAAAAATATATGTCACTGAAGTGTTGTCCCAGTTCCTCCCAATAATTGTCCCTACTCCACCTAAGCTATACATTGCTTCTTATGTCCCTTAACATTTTTCACAACAACCACTCCTTATTTGACATCAATGACAAAAGCGGGGCAAAATAATGTGTTTACCGGATCTAGATGTACTTGAATATATCTAGGTAAGCACCCTTAAAAAATCCTAAGTATCCCAACTTGTTTTTAATATTCTCAAACCCATTAAGAGTGTATGCATGAAGTTCTTCTTCAGTTAGCTCTTCCGGTGTGGGTTTATTCATCAAATCTAAACTTTCCTGCTTATGAAGTAAAAGAGTGTTCAATTGAGGACTTACCAATCCTCTCAATTCCCTACCTTGCTAGATTAACCTATCCAAATCTTTCTCCAAGACTAATATCTCTTATTCTATAACCAAAATTTGACCATCAATAGCATTGGTCAATGAATGAGTACCATCAAAAGTGTTATCCAAATGTTCCAACCGGGTTTTTTTCACTTTCTTTTTTACTTCCAAGTTAGCTATAAGTTTTTTGGTCTTAGTATAAGACCTATATATACAATTGCACTGATTAAGAGCCTCATCAATCTTTGTTAGTTACTCTGTCATCTTCACCTTTTCTGATATGATCATATTGTCATAGGTGACCTTCCTAACTTCATTGTATCTCTCTAGTCACTGTCAGTTTCATATATGTTCAAGAGTTCGGAACTCTTTTGCAATGTGTTAAGTCAAACTATAAAGCTTACCAGAGAGGCTAGCTACCAGACTAGTGTATCTTGGACCTAGTTGCTACAGAACTGAAATAGCCTACTCAATGACTTGCTTATCTTTATTTCCTTCATTAACCTCTGAGCTCCAACATATATTAATTTAAAACTTCTTATTTGCTCAATATTCCTCTATCCAAAATCAAATTGACTGGATGAGCCAAGTGCCAACAATGAATTAATGGACTCTCTAACCTGCTAACTAGCACTGGTGGCTTCGCCACTTGGTGGAGTAACCTGCTCAACCTTAACCTCTTTTGCATGTACAATTATTATCAAAGGTTCAATATCGTCATCTTGTTTATTTTTTGTATCTACATCAATAACCTCTACCTCCAGAATGTTCTCTTCCAGTGTATCCTGCTTATCATGAACAATTTCAGTGTTAACTATCATTTTTTCTACATTATGTACAGGTGATACTTCCGGAGGAATATCGTCTATTATTTTTTGTTCCAAAACTAGTGAATCCAAACCTACTATACCATTCCCTTTACCATCAATTGATGTATCCTAACTACCAGACTTAGGAGGGAATACTGGTGGAGTAAAGAAATCAAGTTTATCTAGAGAAATTTTTACCCATACCTCGTGGGTCTCCTTAACTATTTCATCTACTCTACCTACCATTAGACTCACATGCCAGTATCTACTCTAGATAATTGTTTTATTTGCATGTTCTAGACACTTCTGCAACTCCTCATCAGTTATTGCAGCACAAACAATGAATAACTCCCACATCTTTATATTTTCATCCTCTTGAACTACAAACAATCTCCTAGCATCTATCTTATTGTACAAACCTCCAAGCATTTTATTTTCAATCTCAAGAAATTCCTTCTTATATATATATATATATATATATATATATATATATATATATATATATATATATATATATATATATATATATATATATATATATAAGTATATAAAAAAATTGCTTCGTCAATCTCCATTTGATTCTTATCATGCATATGTACATAGTAATGTTGGATGTTACTTAGAATTCCACCTTTAGTTATTTGATCTATCAATTTAGCAACTGAGAGAGGAGGAATGCCCTCAATACTCTTACCGGATTTGAGAGACATGTCTATATCTAATTTCTTCTTGTCAGGGGTAGAATTAGACTCTTTAACTAGTTTCCTCTTCTTTGTAGGTTTCCTCTCCTTCAAAATTTTCTTTGGGGTTGCTGGAGGAGTGATCTTCACTTTATGTTTCTTTCCTTCCTCAACGTTATTCTTCGGTATCTTGATGTATGTCTTTGGAATCTTTGAGAGCATAACATAAGTATCAAAACCAGATTGAACAGGGGCAATATAAGTTTCCACTTTCTTCCTCTTCAATACACCCTTACTGGTTGTTGTTGGCGGTGGAGTCTAAACTATTGCCAGAGATGACCCTTCTGCTAGTCCAACGATCTATTTGATTTAAGAGGATATCTTCTCTAGAACTTCATGAACCTTATTGATTTTTCCTTCCCTCTTCTTCTTGCTAAAACCTATCTGAACTTTGGATTCCTTTTGTTTTCTTGTCCCAAATATTTTCTTAGCTTCATAAAGTGGGGCATCAATAAGAGTCTTGTCATATAAGTCCAAGATCTCAGCATCAACCTCATAACCCATCTCAGTGATCCAGACTTTCTGTGGTTGCACTGCCTCCATCAATATTACATCCTTCTTAACCATAAAGCAGATTTCATTAGAGTACTTATCCAAAATATGCTTAGACACTCTCTCTATCTTCTTCATTGTCTTTTGAAAACTTTTGAAATAACCCCACAAAATGGAGTCTCTCTCCTTGTCATGTCTCAAGCCTCTTATGGCATCTTTTAATTGTTTCCCTATCAGCATATCAAATGCCCATTCTATTTTACCAGATCTTGGTAACTCATTCAGAAATAAAAGCATCAAGTATTTCTAGGTTTCCATACTAGAAAATACCTTTCTTCTTGCCCTTAATCTTTCCTAGGTTTGAAATAAGTTATTCACACATCCATTGACAAAGATCATACCTATCATTTTCTTTGACCATCTGATGGGTATAGAAAATGCATGAACTAAAAATAGAGTTCAATCCACTTGATTGGGTTACCTTGCAACTGATGATCATGCTTGCAAATTGAACAACTTTGTCTTTAATAGTTCTTATCCTTAATGACCGGTTGTCAAAAGGTGAACCAGTTAAATTCTCCACCTCATTGTTAGGTATTTTCTTCTTTTCGGGAGTCTAACTAGTTGGGAGCAAATTGGTGATTGCACGAATAGCCTCTTTGGTGATTTTGTAAGATTGGTCTAGCCACATGAATTCACTGTGGATACGACTCAACACATACCAGATCATTTCACCTTCAAATTTTGGCATCTCCAAAATGTCAGTGAAACCCTAATCCTTCAGAATTTGGAATTCTCATTTCATTGATCCCTTCCTATCTAGCAGATTCATCATGTAAATTGTTTTGATTTTAGCAGAACCTAAATACTCCAGAGTGGAGTGGATTATGCACGATCATCTTCAATATAAAAAATTTCTTTTGTAACCCTAGAAAACGCGCTGACTGAATCATCGACCTTCACAATCTGAGGGCATTCCTTCAAAATAGTGTGTGGCTGATCCTTGATGTCAAAAACAATAGTGGTATCCAAGCCTACCGGAGTAGGAGCTGATATAAAAGCCATTGCAAATAAAAGATAGCTTGGAAATTGATTAAATACCTCACAACCTTCGCTAGTAAAATCTCTTGAAAATATTCTCTAATTGCATTGGAATTCACTTGAGAATGCTCTTGATTGCCTTCAATTGCCTTGAAATTGCTCTAATTCTCTTTGAATGTTGTATGATTAGAAATGAACCAACATTTTCATCTTATTCTGTGAAAACCCTAATTTTACATTGACATAAATGCGTGTTAGATTATCATACCGGATTCAAAATCCATAAGCTTAGTACCAAATAACCTTCACAATGACTTCTCCAAGATCTGAAACAATCTTTCAGATTGCTACCTAGGGTAATGCAAGATCTATCATTAATTTGCCTCCCTCTAAGGCTAATGCCTTATTTACCAGATGAGTTTCCTATCAGTGCAGTAACATTCTACTCTATCAATTGATCTTAAGATTTCCTAACCCATTTCCTCTCATTCTCATTCCGGATATCATCAACCTTTTGTTTGTCTTTCTCATCATTTCCTACTGGATTGTTCTTTCTTTTGTAGAATTTAGCGATATGTCCTATTTTGTTGCATCCATAGCAAGTGACCTTATTTTTATGAATAGCTTTATTATATCCTTAATCATTCCTTGACCCGCATTGATTAGCCATATGTCCAAAATTTTCACATGCATGACATTTCACATTTATTCTGTCCTAAAAGACTTATGTGCTAGCCTAATGCATTCCTCAAATTAGTCTTTTAGAGATTTGCCAAGATTTTATGCATTCTTCTTTAAGTCTTGAATATCCTTGGACATCCTCATGGTTAGGGATTGCATTTCATTCTTCATGACAACATTCTCATGACTCAACTTCTGACATTATTCTTTAAGGGAATTCTTTTCTTCATCATCCTAATTTTGTAAAAGTTCCTTTCTTCTAGCTTAAGCAGATGCCAACCTCTGTTGTACAATAACAATGAATTCCTTTGCAGAGTTTAACTCATCTTGCAACTTTAAGTTCTTCATCCTTTCAACACCATAATATTCAAGTGCTACTACAAGTTGTTTCTCCAAACTCATCTCCATGGATTCCAGAATCAAGATCTTCCTTAAGTTACTAGGCTCTGATACCAATTGTTGGAATCTAAGAACACTGGGAGGGGGGGTGAATCAGTATTCTACTAGTCAAATCAATTTTAACCTTATTAACAAAGTAATTCAGTAACCACTAACAATAAAAGAATATAACAGTAAGTAGAAATGATGCCACCACAAGAATATACACCATAACACAAAGATTTATATGTGGAAAACCTCAAAGAGGAAAAACCACGATGGGATTGGTGACCCACAATATCTATCCACTAGCCAAATGAATAAATATTTTAATAGGCTCCTACACATGCAGGAAGGCCAACAACCTAGAGTGCACTGCTCATCACAAAAGGAGCCTCACTGACTAGAAACACCAAATACTAGTTTACAAACAAAATTTTGAACTCAGAGAATGAGTTTGCTATGTTGAATGAGTTCCGATTCAAGTATTGTCTATACTTGTTTTCACCGTGTCTTCCTTTACCGGTAACTTACTTCACCTCCGAAATCTCTAAACCAATAACCAAAACTGACTACAAAATATAATACTCGCATTTAGTTCATCAATATTTTTTACACAATATCACACTTCTATATAATCCTTCACTCTGTATGTATATCTAAAATAACCTAACCAGACTTACTTAAATACCCTTCCCAAACATAAACATGAATGCCTTATGTTGACTTATAATGATATTAGGATTTATTTATATGTCGGCATAGACAAAAATAAATATATTAAACTTTGTGACCAATGTCATTGATTGTTTCCATGTAGAACCGCCAGATCAATATCCTATGTCAGCCTCATTTACTGATTCCAAGTTTTCTGGTATCCTTTGTCTGCTAGATGACTTGAATGTCAATTTCTGGATCATGAATACTGTTGAGTACCGATTAAGTTTCCTTAAGAGATGAACTTTCTACTGCAAATGAATGCAAAGACAAATTTAATGCTTGCTCAGCAAGGCTTTATGAGATGCTGGAAAGTTAGAGACATTGAAAGGACATGCGATGACTTGGATTTGAGAAAGGTGAATTATCAGATTTAGACAAGGCAATGCAAAACCTAATTAGAAGAAAACAAAAAAACATCTGGTAAGACCACCTAATGCTTATAAATTCAATGCTAGATGCTTTACTTTCATTAAATTCGATCATATGATGAATCAATGCCAAAGTAGGATGAATAATGGAATGAATAATAGAAACAATGATCCTCATTTACCAATCAGTGTTTCATATGCAATAATTTTGGTAACAAGTCAAACATGTGCAAAGCAGTAATGAATAATTTTTAAAACAAGAGGTGCTATGCTTGTGGGATGTTTGGACATATCTTAACCATTATAAGATGAGACCAAATCAAATGAACTTCAAACCTATGTAGAATGTTATTTACCATGCATGCAATAAAACCAATCACATTGCAAAGTACTCTAGAAGTAAGAATGATGCTTTGATAAACAAAGACACATCAGATGAGAAAGGCAAGGAAAAGGTAGAAGAGATTAGAGACAAGAATGAGAATATGTGGGTCAGGAAAGATGAATCTAAGGAAGACAATGGATCTACACTTGAATCTAGTGCAAGATCTTCATCCAAGAAGTAAGTTATTTGGCCTTAGGGGGTGGCATCTTCATGAAAAATCTTGCACAACCCCCTTGGAGAGATTTATGATTGATCATGGTAGATTGTAGATGCTTGAATATGATTATTCAGATCTCTAAATCAGCCGGTATACTGATAGATGCTGGACAAGGCATCTGGTTGAACCTTATAAGTGCATTTATGTCAACTTGAAATTAGGGTTATCGAAGTTAAAAAGGGAAAATATGAATTATTTCTCACATTGTGAGCAAAGAGTTGAAGCACTAGAGTTAGGTGAACCAGTTTCCAAGGAGATCAAAAGCTTTGAGGCGATTCGATAGAAGATATTGTGCATTTATCAAGAACAAAAGATATTTTCAGAAGCTTATTTTGAACCCTAAATTTCTTAGGATGCATCATCTTCTATTAATACACCTTTGGTAGTTGAGATTTTAGAGAGAGCAAGACCGCAATTCAAGAAGCACCCATTTAAGTTTGTCGAAGATGATCGAAATAGTGCCTTCTCATCTGTACCCTATGGTGTTTTTCATGTTTAAGATGTAAGAGCCTATATTCCCTGCAACATTGAGGAAACTAGAAATGAGGGGATCCTATCACTTTACAACAAACACCTTCGGGATAGGATGGAAGCCTTAAATCAAAATATGCACAATTGCGGAGGAATGGTTTCACATAGTTTGTGTATTTCCCCATGTTTGATGAAGATGAGTCGGTATGATATAGTCTTAGTTATGTGCATGATGAATTTATCTGGTTAGAAAAGCCATAAAAAATCACCAAGCAATCCATTCATGCAGTCACATGTCTGCACCAAACCGGTGACAAGCCAAATTTGAGGAAGGTAGGTAACACAACTATCACAAAGGCAACTGTTGCATAATTTGATAATAGGTCCATGACTATTGATGATATCATAGACCATGATGTGAGATTTGCATCCATGATGATTGGCTACAAGGTTTGTCAGTCTAGTAGATTGAACTCAGTCTCTAGAACAACCATTTATGCAACTTACCAAATGGTGAAGGAAGACACTGAGTATGATATTTGTTCGGTCCTTCTTGAATAGATTCATAGTAATCTGAAGAAGATTATATCACATAAGAAGAATTTATTTAAGTTCAGTTCTCTAGTTGTTTATCTAGCACTATACTTTATGAACCAAATCCTCGGTAGTGGCAAAGTGTAATGGGCATTTGATTTACCAGTGGCCACCTAAATCAAGAAAGGTTTACAAAGATGAGGAAATAGAGAAAATTAGACAACAACATTATGGAGTTTCTTTAATACTTTCCAAGGCTAAATGAAAGATAAAGACATGATTCCTATAGAGATTGTTGATAAATATGAGAACATTATCTACTTCATGGTGGACAAAGACCAATGTCACATGGAAGTTGTGGAGCCTAGAAAAGTTTGGATTTTGCCGATGGGCTATGAGGTGGATGGTCAGACCCTTGAAGGTTATGTTCAACACCTTATGACCAGATAGGTGGATCCAAATGATCCTAGGTTTGGCACCTTCTAGGAGAAAGATATGGAGTTGCACAAGTAGTTCACCGTGCTTGCAAGAAAGAGAAATGTATCTAAGATGGTTGAAGAAGTGGGTGTGTAGATGGGATTTACCAAAGAGGTAGTGAAGCAAGCAAGGGGGAAGCATGCTCAGTTGGAAGCTAAGGAGGAATCCAAGAATCCTAAGGTTGAACTTGTTCCCTCCAAAGCAAAACCAAATGAGACCAAATCTATCCCTACTCCGGTAACATTATCAATAGGACAAATCTCATCTATAAAGGGAATTTTGAAGCAAAAGAAGAAACCTAAACGAACCTATGCCATTGTATCTCTAGTGGCATCTGAGACTAAATCAGATGATGAAGCAAACAAGGCCAAGAAAAAAGGAGAATTTGTAAGGGTGGTGAGGAAACCAAAATCCGATGGTGCAGTATAGAGCAAGAAGGACAAATCTGAACCTACACTTATCGAAAGACCTAAGAGGGGAAGGAACATCAGAACTCAACTTGATAATGAACTTGAAACCGCTGATTTGTAAGGTAAATATACATTTGTTCCTCCACTGACAATAGATAAATTGATTGATGAGATAATTGTTGATGGAAATTTGAAGAACCTTGGAGCTTACTATGAAAATATAGTTGAAGCATATCAAAGAAAATTTGAGGAAGCTGTTGTTTTATACTTACACAATTTTAGTAAAACTTTGATTGAACTCGAGCATAGCATCCCTAAGGATTTATATAATATTATTGATGCGAGAAGGTTGACTATTAGTAAAATATCTAAAGAAATGAAAGAGAGAGAGAGAGAATTGATCAATATTTGCACTTGTATCTCCCAAGATGAAGCAAAAAGGATCATTGAAAAAGAAAATAAGGAGTTCAGAAGAAGGAATAGGGTGAACAGGTCGATGATTGGCAGAGTTGAAAAATTGAGGAAATTTAGAGAAGGATGAGAAAGAACATTCCTTTTATACAGTGATGTAGTTCAGACTTCCCATCTGGAAGTAAAGGAAGGCATCTCTGGTGATTAGAAGGATGAAACTCAGACTAAGGGAGATCTCAAAGATCGAGGCCTTGTAACACTTGATGCTGAGATTAGTGCTAATCCTCCGGTGGTAGAAAATATTAGAGAAATTCCTGAGGTTCCAAGGGACATGACACTACACCAAGTGATAACACTAGTCCACAAGATAAAGGGGATAATGTTGAATAAAAGGAACCAGAGAAGACAGAGGTACAAGGCACTAAGGTAGATAAAGGGAAGAAAGTTGTTGATCCTCTGACAATTGACACTCTTGTAGTCAAAGGGACAAGGACCCTACCTCAAATCTCAATCAATCTTGATGGTCCTCTTGATATTAGACAAATATCGCCATCTTAGAAGTTGATGCTTGTAGAAGTCGTACAAGCTCAGGCAAGTCAAGATTTGGTCAAGTCTGAGATTGAAGACAAAAAGCTTATTCAAATGTCAGTTGATATGGTGTAGAAGGTGATACCGGGTTTGAAACTAGATCCCAATTCTAGCCCCTCTGGTAAATTATTGCATTTGATTAATAATGTAAATACCAATTTTGATTCTTTGGAGAGGTCTACCACTTAGTGGGTATTAGATAGATTCAAGGAGGTGAGAATGTAAACATTCCAAAAAATGATAGAGGATGACAAAGTCTGATTAAATAAAGGTTTACAGGCACTCTCTGATGCATTGACTAAAGGTGGTAAAATATGTAAGTCTTGTCTTATTTTGCCAAAGTTCATAGTAGATATAGACAAGAATATTGGTATTTGTTAGGGTAAACTAGCTGGTATTTCACAATCTTTTGATTCAAATGTAGCCCTAACCAGCACTATAGAAGAGCAAATAATGGCTCTCAATGATCAAATCTCGAGCCTGAATGTGGATAAAGATAGAATTTTGAGGAGAGTTGGTGAACTCCGAAATCTGATTAAACCCTGGATGGACACCATGTTGAGTAATAAGGTTGATTGTATGAACACTATGGGATAAATTGTTCCATCTGAATTAAAGGATGTGGATATTTCAAAACCATTTTTGCTGATATATTAAAGTATATGTAAAGTCTCTAGTAGATATCCCTGTATATAAGTTTTGGACAACACCCTATCTTTGGCATTGCTTTCAAAGGGGGAGAGAAAGGTAAAAATGTACAGTGAATAAGGGATTTGAAGAGTGAAATGTATAGAGCATGTTATAGGTTTTTGAGTTCTTGATCTAAGGGGGAGCCTTATAAATTCTTGTGATCCAGTGTACAGGGTTTTTTTCGTTGGTCGGGCACACAATTAGTTATATAAAAAAAGTTTACAGTTTTCCATTTGGAAACAGTAGTATAATAGTTACAGCAAGAGAGAAGAGAGAGACTATATAGTGTTTAAGAGCATATTATTGTTTTCTTAACGCGTTGATGGCAATGAAAATGAATACTGTGCTTGCGAAACATACTGATAATGCCAGCAGAAATAGCTGGTATGGATTACCTGCAAATGATGCGGGCTCATTGTATTCCAACCTTAGTTCCTGCTCCTGCATAATCTTCGCATATATCATATAAAACAGCACTCCTAAAATCATACAGACAATCAGTAACGAGACCTCAACAAATAACGGACTTAGTTGACTATGTGACTGAATATCGCTGCCAAAAAATGTGAGAGACACGCCCATCACTGCCAGTGAGCAATTCACGTACTTCCACATGCTCTTCACAGCTTGTTTTATTTGGAGAATATTTTATTCATGTTGGGTGTGATTTTCATCATCATTTTGGGTTTGATCTCTTACTACATCTGCTATGACCTCCATGATTGTGATCTCATTTCCGGAAGTAGTTGCTATTTCCAAATGTGTTTCCATTATTTCTATTTCTGTAATATCAACTATTTTGGACGCAGCTCACTTCTTTCTTCTTCAGTAAAGCAACTGCAGGCTCAGGTGAAATAGAAAAAGCATAAAATATAGAGCCAGCCCACAGCACACGAAATGAATTTATAAAATTTAACCAACTGGATTCCATTTAGTAAGGAGTATCATTATAAAGTTTAAACAATAAACTTTAGCCTGATGGAACAATCATAAGATTATAATTCCACGATTTTCAATGTTATTCACTTCCACGAAATTTCACTGAGATTTCTTGAAACATACGGGCAGTTTAGAGTCCGCACAAACCATGCTTGGCTTCGGCTATGCAGAATATAAAATAATGCTAAAAAATAACAAGTTGGGATGAAAAACAAATGCTATATATTATAATAAGCGTTTGAAAGTGGGCGGCGAGAGGATATTTCTTAATGCATTCTTCGAATAATAAATATATACAGATAAAAAATGCTTGTGGGTTGCATGGCACTAATGCTTGTCTATCTAAACCGCTCGTTTCTGTTAAAGCTTATATTTGTTTATTGCAAGCTGTTAAACTCATTCATCCAGAGTATAAATAAGCTCCGGCGATGCATCCGTAGTGATCAAGAATCCTGATCTCACGATTCAATTTGTTGACTACGACATCTTATCTGCGCACATGATTATTATGTCTATGTTACGGAGAATCTTCTGGGAAAAGGAAATGTTCAAATGGACAAGCACATCGATTATTATAGAGAAGTTTCGCAGAAAATGGAGAACATGCTCTGATTGTGGAGAATTTATGTTATGTTTAGGAAGTCTCTTGTTTTGACAGTTAGGCTGTATTACGCTGGTATTTTCTCTTTAGGTAGTGTCTTGGTGGGACACTCCACAACTGTAAAGTTCTTCTACTGGTAAACATAGTTGTTATATTATATATTCTTTTATTGGGCGCATGCTTGGAAAACTATATTGCATTTCTAAACACATTCAAGTGAATCTCACACAAAACCCAGCTAAATACAAGGTTCACACTTTTTTATTATAATTTGTTGACTTTGTGTAGAGAAATAAAATAGGGTAGAAATGAAATATTTAATGTAATATTTTTCATTGTTTTTTTTTAAAATGAGTGGGGAAATGCCCTCAACTTTTACAAAGCAGAATAAAAAGACTAATATAATCAGAGGTTTGAAGGGCAAGTCAGCAAAATAACACAGTGCGAACTAATTAGCTTTAAACAGTAAATAAAGAGTTTTAAATCTGATTGGAGACATCCATCTTCCTAACAATGTACTGACGCTAAACTCCCATTTAGCTGATGACATTTTTCTTTCTTTACAAAATTCAGAATCAGAAATTAATAATATTATGGAAGTTCTAGACCTATATAGTTCTATTTTGGCTTCCAAACTAATCCACCATAAAACATAATTTCTGATTATCAAATCTAATCCAAATTCAACAAGGCATAGAAGTGCATTAGACATGGACAAATTACTAGATATTTGGGTGTTCCCTTTAGTTTGGTAGCTGATACGTGGAGTTGGTTCTTAGTCAAACTAAAAATAAGATATTTAATTGGAGAAACAAATATTGTTTATTTGCTGGCAAAATTCAAATAGTGAATACAATTTTTTTGGTTTCTCATGTTTACTATTCTTCTTATTGAATGCCATCCAAAATAGGGTATGATGAAGTAAATAAAATTGTGCAACAGTTCTTATAGACAAATTGGGGTGGAAAAGCAGCCTTTAAAGTCTCACCTAATTGCATTACATACAACCTAGAAATAAGGGTGGGTTGGGATTGTTGGATCCCAAGTTACAAGTGGCATACTTATTAGTGAAACGGATCACAAGAGTTGTGTTTGGTGATGAACCGTTGGAAACTTTTAATTGGTCACTGTATTTTTCTTGCATCTATGAATAACAATGGCAAAGTATGGGGTGAGCTAATAAGATTCTATTGGCTCCCTTCTTTCATATAAGAACCTCATTTTTGTTGCAATCCTTTTGGAAGGCTTGACAACAAGTCCACAATTTTTTAAAATGGAAAGATTCTCTTCAACATGAGTTTAGTTTTATGACCTACTCTATTTGGTTGAATAGGTTTGTTTAATATCACAAACAACCACATGTGACAAGCTCATTATTTATTTAAAAATAAGTGTGCATTAGTTCAGTGATATTTGGGATTTTAACTCAATTAACTGGGTTGAGTTGAAAAGTTAAAAAATCTCACTCAGGTTAAACAACAAGTCTAAAGATTTTATCACATTCATGAAATATTTGGTGTCTATGGATCTTATAAAAAATTGTACTCTTCTATGCAATATTTTCAAGGATTGGCTTTGTCTTGGGAAAAATTATTTTTTCTTCTCTTTGAATAAGATCTACTTAAATCTTTTTCAAAATTTGAAACTAAATCCAAGGCTTCATGTCAAATGTGGTTGTAAATTTAAAAAGAAGAAGTGGAGGAACTTAGTGCTCAAATTTGGAAGTCCAAGGTTGACACTAATGCTCAAATCTTGAGCTAGAAAATCTTACACTTTAAACTACCTATTGGAGATAGACTTAAGTTTTTATAGATTTCCCCACCAAAGTGCCTTTTATTTTTTTATTCATTTTCTTGCTATGTTGATCATAATTTGGGCTGGAAAGAAGTTGTTTTGGGTATTGGTTTTTATAAGAATGTGGTGGCAGATTGTTTGAGAAAAAATATTTTGATGAATATATAAAAACGTATATGTTTATCTATATTTTCTAATCATATTACTCTTTAGGTTGTACACATGCTACAATTTTACAATTTTAGTGTAACATCATGTCACAACTTGCTTCTTTGTGTTCTCAGCTAAAAAATGAAGCTTCATATAGTAGGCTTATGAAAGAAATCAACTACTAGTTTTTTTAAATTGCATGATGGAGATTTTAGATTTTTTAGATAGCTACGTAAGCTCTTAATGTTTCATCTATTAGTTTGGTTCAGTTGTTATAAGCTCTTTACATTTCATGTATATTCTATATTTAGCTATTTTATACTATTTCTATTGTTGGAACTTAGTGTAGCTATGTTTGACATTGCTCTAGATGATACATGTTACTCTTTATTTTAGTGTTCTTTCTTCCCAGTTCTCTTTGAACTACCATTTTTATTTTGTAAGTAACATTGATCAATAAAACAAAAAAATTATATTTTAGTGGATGATTTATATTCAATGTATTATTACTATTTCAATATACCATGAATCAAGAACAAGCTTTTTAGTACTTGTCATTAGCCTACTATTATTGCAATAATTTAACAATTTCATGTGTTATTTAATAATTAATTCAATTTTTTTTAACCAATTACAATTTAATGTATTTTTTTATTTTGTTATAAATTTTATATTTTTATAGTTTAGTGTAATTTTTTAAGTTTATAAATTTTAATAATTATTTTCTAATAAAATGTTTGACTAAATTAATTTGAGTCTTATACACAACTATAATAATAATTTTTTTATTGAACTAATGTATCCATCTAAGCATGAAACCATTATACTTAGAAAATAATATTAAATAATTTAATACTTTTATAAACTAAATAATTTTATAATTAATTATTTTGAGGATTTCTTAACTTAAAAAACTTCCTTTCTTAATGTTTTATTTTTTTTTGTTTCATAGATATTATTTTTATCAATTATTTATGTAATACGTAAATTTTTATTAATGAAGATTAAAAATATATTTATTTCATATTATTTTATATTTTTCTTGTAAGTAAATGATATGATAAATTTTATTGCAAAAGAAGCATGTGGTAAATATAATCATATTAAATTGGGTTTATGATTATAAAAATAATATAATAATTTTACACTTTTGAATAATAATTAATAAATTAACGTTATATTTTATATATAAGTAATTCTATATGAGATCTAATTTTTACTTTTTAATTT